>NC_142805.1:73552427-73570778 GCF_049724085.1 Artemia sp. Qi Xiang Cuo | reverse complement strand
CAAAGAAATCCTTATGATAATGAAACCCTTCTTGGCGAGAAAATTTGATATGGCAAAGTCAAATTTGAAATTCGTCTGTTTGAGCGAGATTTGTTAGTCGGTTTGTCATATTCCTTTTCCAGTATTCCTGAAAATAATAAACCAAAAAAATCCACACATTAAGAGTTTAAAAAACGATACTTGCAATTTTTTAATTTTTTTATTTATAACAAGGAGTTAAGAAAGGCTACAAACTAGTAATTGTTAAGCCACATTTCTAATTGTTTTCTTTCTTGGGCTGATAACCACCAACACAAATTTTTCCCGCATTTATTCCATAATTCCTTGAACAATGTTGTCGCATCCAGTACAGTTGTTTTTTTTTTAGTTCTAGTATTACATGAGCGATTCTATTTATCAAGAAATTTTGAAATTTTTAATTTAAAAATCTTGAGAGATACAGGACGCTTTACGGCTTTGCAAACTACATAATAAGAAATATCTTCCTTTGCTTACTTTCGAATATTATTGTTGAAAGACTGCTTTTATAAATAAATGTCTTCTTCAAACCTTTTACTTTTTATAAATATTAGCTTTGGGCTAAACTAGATTGTTTTTGCAATAGAACAAACCTCATTTCTCATATATCCGACAAGACTTAACATTTTTTTTATTACTTCGGGCACATTTTTGTGACAAGGTTTGTCTCCTGAAGGTACGCCGTTCATAAAGAAACTGGATTGTTCTGCTGATTATAAAAACCATTAAAATAAATTGGCTAATCACGTGGAAAGCTATGAAACGCTGATTAAAAGGTTTGGCCGTTTTCAATTTTTCTGAGATTTCTCCTTAGGCATTTCTTTTAATATTTAAACTTGCCGTCAAGGGGATGCAACTTCAACAGATAAACAGAGCAAAAAATTACCAATTTGTTCATCTTGTTGGTATAATCAACTGATTGTAGAATCTCTTACGTTAAACTAATTTATAGTCATTTTTCGCGTACAAGGTGGCAAGAGGATCATCGTTTATATAATATTCTTAAGCTAATCATTACATAGCTAATAAATTTTATTTTAAATAAGAACAAGAAAAACGCTTCCTTGAGATTTTGAAGTTCTTTACCACAAACACCTTGTAAATTAGCAGCAATCTCAATCAAATAAAGAAAAATCGGCAGTCTTTTCCTTACAGTCCGTTTTGACTTATTATTATTATTGACGTTTTTTATGTTTTCATCAAATTCAAAGAATATGGTATATGCTGTCCCATTTATAGTTTCTTAGAACGGAGATATGACAAAAAGTCCTGGAACTTATTTTTCTTAGTGTTTTTTTGTTTCAGCGCCACTATCAAACTTCCATCAAAACTAGTGTGGCCCTCCGCGCGGTCTCATCATTTTCGTACATAACTGGCGCCTAAAAAAATGGTCAAATGATGGAAGCCTGAACATACTTACTTTTGTAAAATTCTTCAAATATGGGGTATGGTCTATCAAATAGCCAGGGATAAAAATCAAGGGCCACAATGCCTTTTTCATAAATCGGACAATGTGGATTGCAATGTACATAGACATAAACGGCTTTACATAGACGACAACCTGAAACAAAATCGGAGAAAACTACATGAATCAGTTTATAAAGATTACGCAATACCTTATAAAGCTAATAATTTATTTGCTGTATATGTATGAGCATTCCAATACATAAGGAGACGTGTTAAGAAAACAATTCTTACTTCATAATATGCAAAATAATCCTAATTATCATATTTTCGAGGGGGTAAACCTTTATATTCACTTCTTTCCTTCTTTTTCTTTCCCTTCCTTCCTTTCTTTTTCCTTTTCTTCTTCTTAAAAAAACTAAAAATAGAAAAAAAACTAAGAACGGCCAAGATGAACGCCATCTGTAAAAAAATATAGGATGGCATATCATTTAGCACAAATTTCAAAACAGAGAAAACGTTTATCAAAAGCATGGCTTTTTCCATAAATTTCTTTGCAAAGTTGGAAATAGAAGTGAAGATGAAGGTTCTCCCCCTCGAAAATATGATAACTAGGATTATTTTGCATATCATGAAGTAAGAATAGTTTTAGGCCTTGTTATGAGATTTTTGGACTATTTTTGAACAAATGACTATCTTAAAATTTCTATCGGATGCATTTGGGGAAAATATGACGTGGGGGGGGGGGGTATAGCGGCCCTTTGATAAATTTAACTCTTAAAAATGGCTCTTCAACTTCCAATTTCCAATCCAATGAGCCCCCTCCGAAGTTTACACGACCACCGTTTCCATTGAAAACCTTAAATGCCCTCGGGGCATACTTTACAACCCTTGCCCTGAGGACTGTGAGGGGGTTCTCATCCTCAAAGACATAATTTCTGAACTTTTAAACTGCGTCAAACAAAATAACTATCTCGAAATTTTGACTAGAAGTGTTTGGGGAAATGATGGGCTTGGGAGGGGTGGTTGCCCTTCAATCACTTTTGACTATTACAGAAGGTACTAGCCCTTCAAATTACCAACTGACTGAGCCCTTTTCGAAGTTTCTACGACAACAAATGACCATCTTAAAATGTCCATCAGATGCGTTTCTAGAAAAGACGACGTGTTTGTGCGTGTGTGGGGGGGGGGGGCAATTTGCCTTCTGATAACTTTTACTCTTAAAAAAAGTACCACAACTTCTGATTAACTATCCAATTATCCCTCTTTGAAGTTTATACGACCCCCAGTCCTATACAAACGTTATATGCCCCCTGGAGGTGACTTACAACCCTTGACCTGAGGGCTATATAGGGGGATGTTATTTTCAAAGGCATAATGTCTGGACCTTTCAAATAAACTGAAAAAAATTACTATCTAAAAAATTATGATGGAATGTGTTTGGGAAAATGATTGGTGTAGGGGGGGGGCTGCATGACCTCCAATCGCTAATGACTGTTAAAAAGGCCACTAGAACTTCTGTTTAACAATCAAATGAGCTCCCTGGGAGGTTTATACGACCACCCTTTCTTTAAAAAACCTTATATTCCCACAGGGCATAACTTACAACCCTTGATCTGAGGGTTATGGGGGGGGGGGGTTATTATTATAAAATTCTTAATTACCGGGTCATAAAACTACACTGAACAAAATGGCTATCTCAAAATTTTGATTGGATGTGTTTGGGGAAGTGATTGAAGTTGGGGAGGGGGAGCTGGTTGCCCTCAATGAGCTCTTTTGAAGTTCCTATGACATTTCTTTCTATAAGAAGTGCCCTGGTCTAAAAAGAACAATATATTGTACCCACATCGATCTTTACATAGGTTTTAATTATACAGCACTGGAAGTGCCGATTACCCCAGATAAGCTCCCCCCTTAAAATTCAGTCTATGGGCGCCCATGGTATGACATAGAGTGTGCTGGACTTGTATAATTTGGGCTATATATTTACACATTACGGGTAGTGTTGGGTAGGTTAGAAACGATATCCAAATGCTTTAATTGTATAAAGAATAGTAATTTTATTTGGGGGGGCGGGGTGGGGGGGGGTCATGTGGCACATGCATTTTCTTTGAAATTTAAAACAAGGATAATTTTGTTCACCATGCAATCAGCATACTTCATTTACCGGCACATAATTCTCCTCTAATAAAATTCTTTTTTATATTCTTAGAATTAGCTATATTAAAATATTCGATTAATTTTAAGTTTTCCATGAGATTCATATTAAATATTTCTTACTAATAGAGGCAAATCTAACCACTACTAATATTTTTCTGAAAAAAACAAACAAAAAAACAAACAATTCCTAGATTAAGGTTGATTCGATGAGTTACAAGTGCGAACACTTTTCACACTAAAATTGGTAGCCTCTCTCCAGTACCTTATATAAATCCAAAATTAAATATTTAATATTTTATGTCTTATTTGCTTTTATTATATATCGAGAGTTAATATGCAAGTCCCTCAACTGTTATCCAAGGAATGATACAAATATATTGTCTCGATCTATGTCTACTACCTTTTATCTGACTTTGCCCATATGGGATTGGTGTTATATTGGGTATCGCTGAGCATGGGCGCCCATATGGGGGGGGGGGGCCTCTGGCCCTACCTTGCTGAATGATGCTGCCTTTTTTTTTTATTTTTGTTGTGAGATTTCAGCATTGAAAGGGCAACTTATCTTTGGTTTGCCCCCCCCCCTGGAATTCAGCTTATGGGCGCCCATGTCGCTGAGTCTTGTATAGACGCTGTTCTTCTTCTTTTTTTTAAGTTACACTTCTTTCATAATACGGTGAGGCTATCCGCAACTGAAAAAGTATATAATTTATGGTAATTAAACTGTCGCAGTTGGCGGGAGAATACAAAGACAATTGTAAAAAAAGATAACGGCGCAATCCAAATGCTAAGAATATTGAAAAAATTTCAAGATCCTAAGGACAAGCTAAAACTAATATTTTGCACTTTCATCCGCCCCTTTGTTGAATATACTTCGCCGGTTTGGCACTTTGCGCTTACCCAGGATGAAACTGATAAAATAGAACGAGTTCAGAAGAGATTACTGCAAATCATTTATGGCTGTTCCTCTCTACCCTACTCGTTTTACCTCAAATTATTTAAACTTGAATCCCTTTCTTCTCGCCGAGAAAAATTATGTCAGAGATTTGGCTTCTCCCTCCTCCGACATCCCATCTACCGATTATTCCTCCCCCCACCTTTTGTCCCTATAAGATTTCCCTTTGAGATTTCGTCCCCCCAGGGAAGTGGCTGAGAAGGTTCCGAAACTGACCCCAGTCACCTGTAACAAAATAAATGGGAACATTTCTCAAGTTTGCATTAACCAAAAATTAAAGAAACTTTTAACGAAACTTTAAATAAACTTTAATTAAAGAAAACCTTAAGCAGCTGTCCTAGCGGTTTCGAAAAAAGGGAAACTCTTATTTTTTTTTTTTTTTTTTAAGCTTAAATATTCTTAGGCAATTGGATTAAGTCAATACTATTTAGAAATATTTTTATTTTGTTTTTTTTTGGCTTTCTTGTCATTCAATTAAAAGTAAGTTGGTGAAATATTTTAGAGTTACTGAAAGCACTGTACAAAATTATAGGCCTTAGTTGTCACTTATTGTAGATTTTCCGCAAAAAAAGAGATTTCGCTTTCTAATGGGGATATTTTGTGTAAATGGAACATATCCATCTTTTATATCAGTAATGTCAGCAGATAACACTTTTTCTTAAAGAAACTAATTTCATTGGGTTAAAAATACATTAAGTTTCATGTAAAAACTCGAAAAACGAGATTTGCACTAACGGCTCTCGTTTCACAAGCTCTAAATATGTTTTATTAATATTTAGTAATGGTGTAAATACGTACCTCAACTATTCATTGATGCCCTCATAGTTGGCAAAGATGGAAAATGCTTTGGGAGGAAGCCTAATATTAATGGATTTAAGGCATGCAATTAAAAATTTGAAAAATTAAAATAACCAGCACTTTCTTTTGTAAGAATTAACTCGGAGCAGTTTTGTATTTTACAAATCTTATTGCAACTAAATGCTTTTTGAAGCTTGAAATCAAGTTTTAAATCTTTCACTACATTTAAATGTCTCATTTTTTTTCATTCTTCTCCCAATTGGTATGTTTATGCTAATTGAAAGTATCAAATTCCTTTTAATTGAAAATTCTATTGCTGTGAGATAACACAAAAATGTTAATTTTGGGACGGTGGAAGCAATCTTAGAAGATAGTAGAACAATAGAATACTTATATTGCCAAAAAAAAAATAATGGCTATTTTAGATAAAAATGCACTTTTTTTTCAAAATTTCGTTTTATTTGTACTATTGTCTAATTACAAAAAGGACTTAATATAGACATTTTTCTTTGAAACAATGAAAGATCGTGAAGACGCCTTGTTTGGATACAGGCGAAATATCCGCGTTGTTTTACATTTTTCGTCTTTTCCCTCCACTAGCCGGAATCTCGTTTGTTGTTGTTTTTTTTTTTCCCCTGAGATTTTTCTCTTTGTTGCCTTTGAAGCAATCCCGTAAACATCCCCCTACGATGTCTCAGTGCCCTACTAGTGGGGGAAAAACGACAAAGAAACGGAATAAAAAAAGGGAAGGAACTACCTCTCATGCAAAAAAAGTGATTTTACTTGTCATTCGAGATGAAGGACCGTAACTCTCCTGTTTTGGATCTTTGACTATGGTGATTCTAATGGTGCAATTCTTATTTTCTGACACATTTTTTTTTAATTTTTGGACATTATGTTACCGAAATTGCTGTCCAAAATTTATAGCCTTGTTTATTTGCTTTAACTGGCAGTATGTCTATGTTTATATGTAATTAAACGTTTCTATACTTTTACCTAATTTTGTTTTTATGTGTAAATTTGAGGCCTTAGTTGTCACTTGTAGATTTTCTGAAAAAAAAAATTGCTTTTTAGTAGTGCCTTTTTTTCATGTAAATGAAACAGACCCTTCTATTATATCAGTATCGGTTTGTATACAATAATATAACAATTTTCTTTGTGGCAATCACTTAAAAATCTCCCTTTTATTTTTAATTGTCCTGCTAGTGGCAAAAAAAAACGACAAAGAAAAAGAATAAAAAAGCGAAGCAGCTACTTCTCATACAAAAAGTAATTTTACTTGTTGTTTATTCATTCATTTAATTCAAATGTAACAAATAGCTCTCGTGGGCAAAGCCCAAATATGATGTCTCTTAGTCATAAATAGCAAAATAAAGTTGCCTGATAAAACTTCGTCAGAATAATATAAACTAAAGAATAAGAACACTAGAGATCATTGTAATATTTCACAAAGCTTGGCACAAAGTTTTTACTGTAGCGCATTGTGTTATTCTATGAGACCGAAAATCAACAGCTTTGAAAGTGCAAAACCTAACCAAACCAAACCAACATATCTGACCTAACAAAGACATTTCTGCGTTTTGGGCACATAATTCTAAGTTGTAGTTTTCACAATTTTGCTAATAAAAAGTATTATTAGAAAATTTGAAAAATTATTAAAAGTATTATTAGCAAATTTGAAAAAGTATTATATTTTCATCATATTTTCATCATCTTATTGTACATAAGTGCCAAAGAAAGTTTCTCAAGTAGAGAGATGAACTAAAAAGTGAATTTAACTTTAAAGATGAATATTTAGATAGAAAGATACAAATATAAATATTTGGGAGCAACGTTTCCAGCAAAAGATCTCTAAAGTGTACTTACCATGTAATGTGTGAAGTCTGGCCCGGCCCCCAAGTTTGAATCAATATATCTGCATTACTCTAAAAAATCGTCAGCCAGATTCTCAATAAGAAAAAAAAATGGCAAATATTTGTTAGCCAGGCGAATATCAAAAGAAGTTCAGTTTGGTTAGGTTTGGTCAGAAAATAAAGAAATAACCTAACCTGACCTGTCCCCCTCCTCTGTCGTCTCGTTTATGAAGCTGCGTCTCACTCCTAGATGCATACCACCTCTAGGTTAAAATCCTGCGTTTGGGCTTCGTGTTTGTGGCGATTCTGATTTATTTATCTTTTTGCTAAAACAAGTTCCAAGCATTATTAACATGATGCTTCTCAAGAAACAAACAAACAATTAAAGGTGTTACTACGAAGCTGAATAAATACATCACTCTGTCAGCATTCATTCATTGAGGACATGGTGCTCCCTTAAATTAGCCTGGCATTGCCAATTAGAGGAGGGGGGAGTGATTGAAATTTTAGCTAGAATTAGACAAGTACGTTTTCGTCATAAGCCTTTTTGAGGTCAATTAATTTAAAACAAAATACAATGCCTCCCATACCTCAGGATTTTTAATACCTATTTTTATTGCTTCCTCTATACCCAAGTTTGCCCCCCCCCCGCCAAGTTGAAATTTTGTTTCTGCAAAAAATCTTGCCAAAACTAGGATAAGCCTGCATATTTCAAGTATCAAGAGAAACAGGAAGTGTTCTTCAGTATATCTTTCATTTGGTACTCCTGTACTAAACGGACTTTTATATATTGCGATGGAATCCAGTCACGAAACCCGTTTTTGACTGTTAATTCAAGACACTGCTTAAGAGCAATGTAATATATAGCGTGGTTTTAATTGAGTTTACGATCTTTAAACTTTTTTTTTTGGGGTTTTGGGGAAGGTACCTAGGTTTGGTTACGTAATAATTTCTGCTATGCTTTACCCCCCCCCCCCTAATGTGCAAATATATAGCCCAAATTTGTTTCTAAACTATTATATATTCATCATATTTTGTTTCACTTTCATTTTCAATTGATTTGCGAAAATTGGCTTAAAATTTGCCCCCCCCCCCAGAATTGAGACCAAATTACGCCACTGCAGTTCCCTCCTAGAAGACGCAGCAAACCAAAACATCATTTTAAAAGGTATTCCATAATGCACACTTTCAATTTTTCATTGATTACAAATAAACAGGTTAGTTCAACACTTTCAATTTTTCATTGATTACAAATAAACAGGTTAGACAGGCTTTGTGTGAAAACATGTGCGAGTCAGACTCAGGCCTTTTTCCAACTTTAACCTTAGGCTGGGAATATTTTGCTGTATTAACATTGATTCAGAATTACACATTTTGGATGAAGATGAAAGTCAAAGTGGAATGATTTGGATTTCTTAGGTGTGAGTTTCTGTTTTTGTTTTCTGTCTTCAAAGTATTGAAATGGGAATAAACGCAGTTTTGATTCATAGTAGAAGGATTAGTAACACTATAGATTTGTAACTGTAAACTCTCCAGAAGAAAAAATTAAGGATTTTAATTTTCTTTTTTTATGTTTGAGTTTGCTTTTGTGACAATTTATTCCCCTCTAAATGACATCAAAGAAATATACTATTTAAAAATTGTTTAGAATCATAAATGACGATATTAGGCTAACTTTCATATGGGGCTGTTGAAATTGAGAAAGAAACTTGTTAAGAGAACAATTCATAGGCTACCTCATAATATGCAGAAAATTTTTAGATAAAATTCTAGTTTAATTTACAGAGCTCCCGGTAAATATCTACCAAATCATATTATTGAGTTAGCCTAGGAATAAACTGAATACACCATTCGATACCCTTTTTTATGCTGATTACGAATATAATAAGCATTTCTATCGGAAATGAATTTCAGCCCCCCTATCTATACCTAACCTAACCCTGAATTGGCATATATAGGAGGGAGGGGGGCTGAAATTCATTTCCGATAGAAATGCTTATTACATTCGTAATCAGCATAAAAAAAGGCATCGAATGGTGTATTCACTTTAGTCCTAACTCAATAATATGATTTGGTAGATATTTACCGAGCTCCCTCCCGACAATTAAAAGCAAAGAAGCCGAATCGAGGTGAAAAATTTGATCTAATTGGGCAATTCCCCAGCTGTGGTGCCTCCTAAGCCACGGCGCCTGGAATACCTGACACACTTGCCTGCCCCTCGCCTACCAAGGAACGGTTCTTGTTGGGGTAGCACTGGTGGATCTGGGGGAGGATCCCCGCCCCCTCCAAGATTTTTCTGGCGCCCTCGTTTACTGTTTTATATTATTACTTTTTTACCCTCTTTTTTAGAATAAATTTGACAATTTGGTCAATTAGTGGCAAGATTTTCCTCTAGATTTGCTCCTGTGGTGTATAGTATAGTTGAAGCGCCTTCAGATGTGTGAACTAGGCTAAAATTCTAGTTTAACTAGCCTACTTTTTGCCATCTTGGAAAGGGGTTAGGTTAAGAAAATGAAATTTTAAGGAACGGGTCTACAGACTAAAGTATTTCTTGGGAAGGTATTTTGAAGTATGTACTTCTCCCTCTAAAGGGCTGTGACCTTTGATTACCTTTAAGAATCTCTGTGTTATTAAAGTAAAACCTTGCAAAATAGATCTTTGGCTTAAATGATGTACAACAAAACTGTTTTCAGCTTTACAACTTTGCTCAATCCCAGTTTTTCAGGTTTCGAAGATCTGCAAATACATTTCCTATAAACTTTAAGTTTATAATCCGGTTTATTTGATTCACTCGCCGTGCAAATGGTCGCAGAGCACATTTCAACTATTTCATTTTTTTATTAGAAAACCCTTATTGAATGTTGGTTAAATATTGAGCCACTCGATGCATTTTTATGTTCTTGTGTGTGTTTTTTTATTCAATTTCTGATCGTTCTTTAAATAGTGCCAGGAAATCTGGCTCCACCACGTCGGAAAAATCCTCCTCCCCAAAGATGTATCCTCTAGACCAGTGGTTCTCAAACTTTTTTAGATACTGTACCCCTTTTTACCCACAAAACATTTTAGGTACCCCTTCTCAATTACCGGTGCTAAGCAGGGGTGAATCTCCTGCATTTTTGTTGTGGGGGGGGTCAAAATTTGGTTCATATCCGGATGGTCAAGAGGCATGGGCTGTATAACATTTTTTCTCCAAATTATTGGGGGGCAAATACCCCCCCCCCCTTTCGCCTCCCCTCCCCAAACAACGCCCCTGTTACTAAATAAACTATAGCTAAAATATAAATAAAATTGTCAGTCCTAAAGTTTAAGGTTTTTCTTTTTTTTTGTTGGCCAGCCGCGTACCGCCTAAAAATTTTTGTGTACCCCCAAGGGGTACGCGTACCACAGTTTGAGAACCACTGCTCTAGACAATTGAGTCCTGGTGAAAATTTACCCCGGACGACTACCCTTAGTATCTCGTTGCGTAAAATTCAGTCAGCTAAGAGAAAACAAGACATACCATAAGAAGAATTTCGTATAGGAATTTTGGCAAAGTCCCCCGGTTTAAATTTTCCACTGAAAAATCTATTCCTGAAAACTTCCCTCCCCATTTAAAATTCTCCCTGTGGGAAATCCCCTGCTGAAAATTCGTCTCCTCTACCCGAAAAATGTATGCATACTTCCCAATCACAAATACTATACGTAAACGATGGGCAAATTTTATAACTTAAATACGTTCCCATAGGGGTTGTGGGGGGTCGTGTTATCTCTAAAGGCATAGTTATTCGGCCTTTCAACTATGCTGAACTAAATGTCTCTCAAATTTTGATCTTACGATTTTGAGAAAAAAAGGGCGTAGTTGGCCTCCAATCTTTTTGGTCACTTAAAAAGGGCACTATAATTTTATTTCCGGTCGAATGAACCCTCTCCGGATAATCTAGGACCGTTTGGTCGATACGATCACCCCTGGAAAAAACAAACAAATATCGGATAGGTATTTGGGCACGGTTAGAAAGGTTAGGTTAAGTTTGGTAGGGCATATACTGATATTATCGTGGAAATGGAACATCAGAAGTGGGAACACTATATACGTTGAACCAGGCCTGAGGGTTCTTTTGATTGCTTTACTTGTTTTTAGTTTCGTAGTTTCCGGTCCTTCTTATTTTTACAAATTTATCGTGGAAAAAGAAAGTGTCTTCAAAAAGTATTTAAAACTTTCTCAACATCAATTTGCCAACTTAACTCAGGCTCTCACTTTAATCGTTGGAGTAAGATTATGTAGTGCTTTCAAGGCTTCTTTACTCGCAGTGAATTTTTATATGAACAGTTTTCGAGACACGGAAGGATAAATTAAAGTCCATGAAAACCAGAATAATCAAGAATTCACAGTTTTTCTTTTGTCAGCTACTTTAGTCTTGGCTACTATCGAAATAAAAAAAACACTGAAAATTTCTACAAAACAAATCAAAACCATCCAGCAGTGGTTCTGGCCTCTCTTTCACCCGGGGCAAAAGCGTCTACCACAAAATTTCCAGACCAAATTTTATCTAAATTTTCATATAGCCTATTAACGGAATTGTTTTCAATTTATTAATTAATTAATAATTTATTTTTTGACTCTTAATAATTTATCATTAAAATTATTTAATTACTATTAATTATTTTGATTTAATTATTTTAATTACATTTATTTAAGGTACTTGCATGTTACAGCTACCACACTTAAGTTCTTGATCTGAGTAAAACTAGTTTCTCTGTCTGCATTCGGAAGTAATTAGTTTAGTCACAGTGAGATAAACGGTGTGCGTGTAACTAAACAACCGTGTAAATAAATCACAAGGTAACTGAACACCCATGCAACTAAACCCCAGTACAACCGAGCTCCTTGTAACTGAACCCCCGTGCAACTGAACTCCCGTGCAACTGAACCCTCGTGTAACTGAACCCTCTTGCAACTGAACCTCCATACTCAGTTGTTCAGTATTCTACGATAAATAAAATTTCAAATAGGGATAAAATTCTTTTAATAGACAGTCTGTAATAGACTTTGCTTATTAAAGTCATGATATAAAAGCCTGCCAAGAGGATTTACAAAAAAGCTCTTTTTTTTCACAAAAACAAAGAAAATCGGACTTCACAAACCACTAAAGCCATATTTACTTCTCCTTTCTATGTTTGTTTGTTTTATGTGTTCACCCTGTCACTGTTGTAAAGTACCCCCCCCCCAAAAAAAAAAAAGAAAGAAAGAAATACCCCCCAGAGACAATACCCCCCCACCACCACCCTTCCAGAGACTGTTTGGTTTACACTCACTTTTGACTTAAAAATGACAATAAAAAAAATTACGAGTGTATAAACATACACCGAAGAATATAAAAACCCGAGGTGGGGGTGGGGATGAGAAAGAGGTAGTCCCCCTCCTAAACAGACTGAGTTTTTCTCATTTTGGGGTTTAACGTTACTATTTACTCTCATAACCACAGTGTAGGCCAGAAATATTCCCAGAAAGTAAGAGAGATTAAATATCAATTTCACATTTTTGATGTTTTTCAAAGTTTTATGTCCCCTCACCAAAAAATTTCCCCCCCAAAACAAAAAGTCTTGAATAAGATCAGGGGATTTTATATCTATTTCTACCTTCACCTTCCCCTCGTCTCTCCTTAAGAACTGATTCTGTATTTATTTGAAGACTCATTTAGAGTTGGGATGTTTTTGTATTAAAATGTACCCGTTGAGGTATCTCCCTCCCTATTTTATTTGGCGGAGGAGAAAAAAACTTAATAAAAATATGGAATTTATATTTAATCCCTCTTGATTTCTGAGAATATTTCTGGTCTACTCTGCTATTATGAAAGTAAAGAGCAACAAAACCTCAAACTGAACAGAATTTATCCTGTATAGGAGGGGAACTGCTCTTTTCAGTATAAGATGGGGACTACTCGTTCAGTTGAACAACTGTTCAACTTAATGGTTGTTCAGTTGTACGAGAGTTCAGTTACCTGAGGGTTCAGTTGCACGGCGGTCGAGTTACACCGGGGGTTTAGTTGAAAGACTGCTCAGTTGCAAGGGGGTTCTGTTAAACGGGGTTAAGTTGCACGGGGGTGGAGTTGCACGAGGGTTCAGTTAAATGGGGTTTAGTTGCACGAGGTTACCGTTACAAAAGGGTTCAGATACACGGTGGTTCAGTTGCACGGTGGTTCAGTTACTCGGGGGTTCAGTTGCAAGGTCGTTGAGTCGCAAGGGGAGTTAATTTATAAGGGGAGTTCAGTTGCATGGGGGGCTCAATTGCACGGGGGCTCAGTTACACGGTTATTCAGTTGCAATGGAACCAAGATAAACTGGTATGCAGGTATATTTTAATTGAATATAATGGTTGCAGCGGCAGCTGCACCCTATTAAAGAGCGAACTATGGCCCATAGCAACCAAAAGTTAAAAAACGCATTTAGTAAAAAACTGCCCAATGGAAAAAAAAATTCCATCTGACACTGATTCAGGAATGGTAACTATCCTTTCAGTTCGTATTAAAAATAAAAGTTTATTGGGGAAAAAAATTATGATTATTTCGAAAAATAGCCTGAAACCCCTCAAAATGGCGTCACATCAAAATGAAAAGTGGACCGATTGAATTAGCATGGTCGAAAACCTTATTCAGGGAAATTACAGTCCCTAACCTTGAAAAACAAGAAAAATCACTTTTTTGTATGGGTAAAACTCATCTGTCTCCCTTTTTTTCTCCTTTGTTTTTCCAGGACAAGCGGATAACCAGAAAATTATAGAGATGCTTAGTAGCTCATTAGAAGGCTATTTCTCACATCTACGTGATTTTTATAAATTCCACCAAATGCAAGTGCCATATGACACAAAAATGGCACATTATGTGCCATTTCTCAAGGGGCGGGGCTAGCGGGTACAAAAACATCGTAGACAGATGTTTAATAGCTCACATTAAAGCTCATACCTACGCTTTATTTATAAATTTCTAACCTGCAACTGCCAAATGGCACTAAAAATGGCACTATTGATGCCATGTCTCAAGTGGAAAAGCTAGATTCTAATGGGCTGCCAGAACTTCTTAGAGAGATGTTTAATGGCTGATTTGAAAGCTGTTGCTCATATCTACGTGATTCAAGTAAGTTTTGGCATGAGCAAGTTCAAAATAGCACAAAAACGGCACCTTTCGTGCCACTTCTAAAGTTGAAAAGCTTCGAAGTATAAAACGTTACCATTGTAATAATTATGTTCCAAGCCCCTTAACTGGAGATTGACACGGGATCCGTCCCGTATACTCCCCCTCCCAGCACCCTTAGTAAGTCTCATTTGTCCATTGGGAGAATTTACTATAAACTCTTTTACACGGTCAGAGTCAAAAATCATGTTTAGAAAAAAACTGCCTGCTGGAAACAAATTGCCATCTGACACTGATTGAGGAATGGTGACTATTATTTTGTTTCTTCTTAAAAGTAAAAGTTTATTGCGAGAAGAAATTTATGAAGATTTCGAAAAAATGCCTGAAACCCATCGAAAATGGCGTCAGATCAAAATGGAAAGTGTACCATTGGAATCACCATGGTCGAAAACCTTGTACTGAGAAATTTATAGTTCCCCTTCTTGAACAACAAATAAAATGACTTTTTCCTTGTTGTAGCACTGTTGGGTCTCATTTTTTTTTTTTTTTTTGTTCGGTTTTTATTTTTTTTAGCTGGGCTAGGGGGTGACCGGAACATCATAGAGAGATGTATAATAGCTCATTCGAACGGAAATTAAATTTGCTAGTGCCCTTCCTGAAGAACCAAAAAGATTGGAGGGCAACTAGCCCCCCTCCCTAAAGGTCCCCTTCCCCCAGAGTCATCAAATCACAATTTTGAGATAGTCACTTTTTTCAAAATAATTCAAAGGTCAAATATCTTTTGTTTTGGCTATGTTACGACCAGTGTTTCCACTTCAAATTTTTTCAAATCCCTAGTAGACTGGTAGAAAATCCCTAGAAATCTCTATTTTCAGTACCAAAATCCCTAAAAGTTTCTCTATTTTCTGATTTCTTCAAGTCACAAGCCTTGTTATGCTGACTTTTAATAGCATTTGTTCAAGACGACTTATTTTGCAACTTAGGACCATTTACTTGTACCAAAATATGTTCCTTTGACGTTTAAAACAATGCTTCTTAATTATCGACTAGTTTTGACTTGTGTTTATGTTAATAAAAATGTTTGAAAAAAAAAGAAGAAGAAAAAGATATCAGTCAACAGATCTGTCAAAATATGACGAAAATATGAACTTTAAGGATAGAAAGTTGCTTGACATGTACTTTGAGTAATACAGAAAAGGTAAAAAATGAAACAATAATTAGGAATTATTCCCATTTGTTTAGTAAGGTGCAATAAGGTGTATAGGGTGTAGTAAGACGAGTAAGAGAAATAGATTTGAATTCTATTTTCTGTTACAGATGACCAATCAAAAGGCACAATTGGTTGAGTCAGCACGTGGAAATGGTGGTCAAAACAAATCCATATTTATTTTTTATGGTTATTTTTGGTAATTTGGGCTATAAGGTCACACTGGTTATTACACAAATGTAAAAAATCCATTAGTTGCCTCAGAATCCAGTTATATTGATTAAAAAAAAAAAACAAAGAAAAATCAATTTTTAGTCATAATAATATTCAACACCTTCATCCTTTTTTCCGATGGTTGCTGAAGCCTTAACTCTTTTCATGTGCAGCAGTAGTTAGTAGTAGTAGTTAGCAGTAGTAGTAGTAGCTCACCTCCACGAATGTATGTGGCACTTTCTTGGGCCCGCTTCATACCGTATTTTGTTTTCAGAATTCCACGTAACGTTTCCGTTTCAGGCGAGTTCCGTCTCTCTGTCTTTATGATTTTTACTGCCCTAAAAAACCTTTCGACGACAACGTCGGAGAAAGGAAGAGTAAACACAAATATTACTGCCAATTTTAGATTTGTGTATAGCTGTATTCCGGCGTATTTTTTCTTCGAAAAAACCAAACGCCAGTAGGTAACCGCATCCATATTTTCAATATTTTCAACATTGGTGAGACTTTGCTTCCTCCACTATTGTTCGATTTTGTTTCCATCCCATGATACTTTCCCATACTTTCGAACAAAGGGTTGGAGAGAACCAGGCCATAGTGACTGAGCTGATACAGGGTCAACCATTTCTGTATATTTGTAAATGTCATTATCGAAATGAAATCGAGTTTGGATCTGCTGCACAGCTTCTATGTAAAAAGATTGTGCAGCTCTGAGGATCTTTTCAACTGCATCATGGGGTACACCAGGATCTGATTTCAGTGTCAAGAGAGAGTCCTGCCCATTTGGACCTAAATAAATGTTTTCGAGGGGAAGGTAAACACTTGGGTCATTCACATTAATTTGGAATGCATTTGTTGACTTCACATAGTCCTTCTTCGTGAAGCTCAAAGACATGTCCTTGATAAGAGATTAAGTCTCTAGTTTCAGGGGATAAAATAGTCTATTGTCAGCTTGAAAAAGTTACATTGAATTCAGTAAGTAATCCCAATGCAAAGACAACAAATTCAAACATACACTTCATAGCTGGATTCAGATTTGTGTATACAAGTTCATTGAGCTTTGTTGTATCATCAACTACTAGAAGTCTTTAGTAGGCACTAAGAGCATCTCATTGTTTCAAAATTCTGTACACAGCAACTTTGACTTAAACCCATCGAGTCTGCCCAGACTGCAGAATCTTATGCATGTCAACTTGGTAGAACTTTTGAAATTCAAGGAAAGCATGATGCCTCTTTTGACTAAGTGAAGTGACTATATATGGAGTGACAGATGTCTTCCATGGATTTCTGCAATTTCTTGCATGCATATGAAGCAACAAGATGAGCCATATGGCAGGAGCATTTCACTAAGACTACCCATGGGAACGCTTCTTTTATCATGGACGAAACGCTTTGGTTAGCTCCCATCATAGAGTTTGTAGTGTCAAAGCAAAACCCTATGAAATTTGCAGGGGGAAGCTTGTGGGTTTCTATTATGCACTTCTTCAGCTCCTCAAATATCGCCTTGGCTGAAGAGTCAGGACACATCGACTACGTCGAGTACATCAACTTCAACTGAGATTTCATCATTACAAAATATTACTCCCACTGCTAAAAGCTTTTTTAAAGATGCATCAATGGAATCGTCAATAATGATCAAGAAGCAGCAATTCTGTAAGATTTCAGTCAAACAATCTTCATAAAAACCACTCAGTCCTGTTGATATAATATTGGTAGCTTTCTATTTCTTCAGTTGCACATTCTCCACTACTTGCCTTGACGGTAATTTTTTAAAAAAACCCGCAAGAGGCTGGACCTTAGAAAAAGCTAAGGCATTTTCAACTAGAAAAGTGCAGATTCTGGCCTCAAGAATCTTTGTCTGGTCAGTGAATCTCCACTGCAAAAAGTGTCCAAGATTATTTGAAGTGGACCATTCTGCTTCAATGTTTGACTTATACTTCTTTGTTTTGGAGTGCTTTATAAGCTCTGATTTTCCGCTTTTTCCTAGTTTGAGATCTGCTTTGCATGCTCCACAATATCTAATATATGAGTTCTTTTTTTTTTAACCATACTTTCAATTTCGGGTCACTCATCCATGTGTCAACAAACTTTTGGGAGTACTGAATCAGAGTGGTAGTACTATGTGCAGGTTCACGTTTCTTCCGTTTTTTTCCGAGGAGGAGTTGTTTAAGTTGAGAAGGATAAAACACTAGAGTTGGATTCTTCACTAATGCTATTTCTCATACTAATCGTAAAAATATCAGGCATCAGGGATACAATATCGGAAACTAAATAAAATATATATTTCATGCACTATTAACGCTGATGTGATTAGCAGTGTGACCCTACTACAACTTAATACACTAATTGTTTATTTTGACCACCATATCCTAGAAGAGCAATCCCCCTTGCTCCATAGCAAATCATACTCCTTTTACTGTCCTATGAGTAAAAGTCGAGTAGGAATGAAAAAGTCACCATAAATAGAACACATGCTTATGTTTTTGCAGCAGATCATTGGTTTGCTCATTTATGTTCATCAAAAGTGGGAGAAACATATTGAAATGTGTTTCCAACATAATGGTAATAGTGCAGATCATGTTATGAATTATTTCTGATACAAACATAATTGTTTTTTCTATTTATGGTGACTTATGATTA
>NC_142805.1:73534105-73551927 GCF_049724085.1 Artemia sp. Qi Xiang Cuo | reverse complement strand
AAGTTATGCCCTGAGGGCATTTAAGAACGATGTTGGCACAATGTACGTTTTATTTTTTTTTCCTTTAGAGCAGGGGCCTTCATATGGAAGGGGTCGTCTTGGAAACTTCAAAAGGGGCTCATTCGATTGAAAATTGAGTTCTAGTGCCCTATTTAATAGTCGAAAGTGATTGAAGGGCAACAAGCCCCCTCCCCCCGCCAATCATTCCCCCAAACACATCCAGTCCAAAGTTTAAGATAGCCATTTTGTTCAGCGTAGTTGATTTCCAAATAGAAAATATGTTTTTGAAGAGGAAACTCCCCCACAGCCCTCAGGGTAAGGGTTTTAAGTTATGCCCTGGGGGCATATAAGGTTTTTAAAGTAGGCGTTGTCGTAGAAACTTCAAAAAAAGCTTATTCGATTAGAAATTCAAAGGGCTAGTGCCTTTTTAATTGTCGAAAGTGATTGGAGGGCAACTAGCTCCCCCTCCCACGCCCATCATTCCCCAAACACATCCAATAAAAATTTTGAGATAGCCAATTTGCTCATCATAGATCATTTCCAGATAGAAAATATATTTTTGAGGAAGAAAATCCCCCAAAACCCCCAGGGCAAGGATTCTACGTTATGCCCGCTGGCTATATAATGTTTTTATTAGAATATTCGTCGTAGAAACTTGAAAAACGGCTCGGTTATTTGGAGATGCAAGGAGCCTGTGCTCTTTTTAATTATCAAAAGTGATATGAGGGCAAATAACCCCCCTTTTACGCCCATAATTTCATTAAACCAAACAACAATAAAATTTTATGCGTAAATTTGGTTCAGACAATTTTAAAGTTTTGGACATTAGGTCTTTAAGTATGAGAACCCCTCCCCCCCCCAGCCCTCAAGCCCAGGTGTGTCATATAGTCCCGGGGGCCTATAAATTTATGATTTAAATCGTGTTCGTATAATAATCAAAAGTGGTAATTAAAGTTGAAATTTAAAGGGATCTTGCGTTTTTTATGAATTAAAAGTGATCGGAGAGTTACTAACAGCCCTCTTACACCACCCATTTTCGAAAACACATACCCTCAGCATTGTGAGACATTCTTGTTGTAGAGCGTCATTAAACGTTCTGGAAATTAGGTATTTTAGGATGATAAACCCCTCAGAGCTCTCAGTGCACAGGCTGTAAGTTGTGCCCTGGGGGCATACAAGGTAATTTGTTGCATAAATCAAAGACAGCACGATTGCGCGGTCAAAGTACAGAATGGAGAAATTCGATACGAAGACTAGAACCTGTGACTTATTAAAGAGTAGGATACTCCCCCGCCGCTCTCAGTGATAGGGCCCTATGTTAAACCCTGAGGGCATATTAGACCGATATTGGCATAAGGTCTTATTTATTTATTTTTTTCCTTTAGAGCAGGGCACTTCGTATCGAAGAAGTCGTCGTAGAAATTTCGAACAGTGCTCATTCGATTGAAACTCGGAGTCGCTATTGCCCATTTTAATATTCGAAAGTGATTTGAATACGACTAGAATTCCTTCCAACCCCCCTAATTCCCAAATCAAAACCCCACAAAACTATTAGATATCAATTGTTTTTAGCGTAGTTGATTTACAGAGATAAATTATTTTTTTGAGTACAGTCACCCACAGCCCTTAGGGTAAGTGTTGTAAGTTATGCCCTGGAGGCATATAAGTTTTTTTATATAAGGTGTTATTGTAGAAACTTGAAAAAAGTCACATTCGATTGGAAATTAAAAATTCTATTGACATATTTAATATGCGAAACACGGCAACTATCACGCCTCACTAGTCAAAATTTTTCCTAAACACATCTACTCAAAAAAGAGATCATTAGAAACGTAGGTCTTTAAGGATGACAACCCTCCCACAGCCCTCAGGGCAAGGGTTGTAAATTATGCACATGGGGCATATAAGGTTTTTATACCTTATATGGCTCCCTGGCCATGGAGCCTTTCGAGGGGGATTAGGAGTGTTGTGGTTGAATTGTATGTATTCATTGGATTTTTCAATGTAGGCCTATTTTAATGTTTTTCTAGTTACTTAGTGTTTAAATTAAGCGGTATATAGTCCCCTCTATTACAGGCCTAGGAGCCTTTGGGGGATTAGCACAATGTGTTTTCTTGTATGATTAATTGATTATGAATAAATCTTATCTTATCTTATATAACGCGTTGTCGTAGAAACTTCAAAAAGGGCTCATTCGATTGAAAATTGAAATGGCTAGTGCCCTTTTTAATAAGTCGAAATTGATTGGAAAGCAGCTAACACCCCTTCCAAGCCCACCATTTCCCCAAACATATCCAATAAAGATTTTGAGATTGCCATTTTGTTCCACGCAGTTCAAAGTTCAGGAAATTATATCTTTGAGCAGGACCCTCCCCCACAGTCTACAGGGCACGTGGTACAAGTTTTGCCCTGGGGGCATATTAGGTGTTTAATGAAATCTTTAGAGAATAAAATACAAATTGTGAGGATTCGATTGAAAATTCTAAGGGCAAGTGCCTTTTTTGATAGTCAAAAGTGTTTTGAAGGCGACTAACCCCCCTCTCACGCCAGAATTTTCTCAAAACCCTTCCAATATTTTTTAGATATTTTTTTGGGAAAGGTATTTTAAATTTTTATACCTTCGGTGTTTCAGTATGACAACCCCCCCCCCCACAGCCCTCCGGGCAAAAGTGATAAGTTATGCCCGGGGGGTATATCCGGTTTTATTTACAGCGGAGAAACTTCAAAACGGCTCATTAAATAGGAAATTCAAATGGCTAGGGCCTTTTTCAATACTTGAGTGATTGGAGCGACTAATGTTCTTCCCAAACCCACCATGTTTCCAAACATCCAATCCCACTTTTTATGTCTCCAGTTTTTTCAACGTGTAGTTGAAAGTTATTGACATTTGGTATGAGAGGAGGACACCCCCCTCAGAGCCCTCAGTTCACGGGTTGTAAGTTATGTCCAAGGGTAATATAAGGCTTATATAGATAGTTGTTATATAAACTTCAAAAAGGCTTAAGTTGATTGTAAATTTAAAGTGCTCTTTTTAATAGTCAACAGTGAGTGGAGTAATTAACCCCCCTCTTATACCAACCATGCCCCCAACAACAGTCCCTCAGTTTAGAAATATACATTTTGTTCAACGTAGGGTAACGTTATTTAAATTATGTATTTAAGGATGTCCCCCCCCCCCGAGGCCCAGGGCCAAGGGTGTAAGTTATGCCCTCGAGTACTATACACTTTTTATAGATAAAGTTGTCGTAAAACATCAACAAAGGTTCATTTAATTCGAAGCTGAGAGGGATAGTGCCCTTTATAAGTTAAAAGTGATTGGAGGTTAACTAACCCCCTCTCACACCCAACCTTCCTCCAAATAAAAGCAATCAAAATTTTCATATCGACCTTTTTTTAAATTGATTAGACAGTTCTGTAACTTTTTTCGTTGAGACGTACCCCCCCACCCAAGACCTCAGGGCCAGGAGTGGACGTACTGGACGGGTGACCGCTAAGTAGTGTATTAAAAATTTTGTAGGACAAAATTCAAAAGGTCTCATGTTATAGAAAAGTGAAAATGCGAGGGGCCATTTTTAATAGTTGAAAGGGATTGGAGTGTAACTACCCCCCCTCTCACGCCCACCATGTACCCACACACATCCAATCAAACTTTTGAGATAGCCATGTTCTTTGACGTAGTAGAAAATTCTGGAACTCCGGTCTCAGAGAATTACACCCATCCTAACATACCGTAGGGTAAGAATTGTGATTTATACCCAGGGGGCATATGAGGTGTTTATAGACAGCGTTGTCGTTTCCAACAGGGCTAATTTGGTTGGAAATCGAAACGGTTAGTTCCTTTTTTAATAGTCAAAAGTTATTGGAAGGCTTGACAATTCTATATCACAGATTAAGGGGGGTATAAAAAATTATTTTTTGTTTCTGTTGTTGTTTAGTACAGGGCACTTCGGGTCGAAGTAGTTGACGTGGGAACTTCAAAAAGGCTTAATTCGATTGAAAATAGAAAGGGATGATGCACTTTTTAATAGTTAAAAATGATTTGTGGACAACTAATCCCCCTTTCACAACCCACCACCCGACTCCAACCACCCGATTCATCTAATAAAAATTAAATAAAAAAAAAATTCGTAATCGAATCCAATCTATAAAATAAAGTAAACAGATTTATTTGCGTACGGTATCAAGTTTTAAATTTCGGGTCAACGAGAAGAGGTATGAAACTAAATTAAACAGTACTATTTGTATCCAGATTTTTAAAAGGGTGTATGTTATTAAAAATTGCTGAAAATTTTTCTCCAGCATACAAATAGCAGGCCAAACTATAAAGTCTTAAAAAATGAAAAGATTTAAAGTATTATTTTCTTTTTCCCTGAAAAGACTATGTCAGTATAAAACGAACAGAAACTAATTTTAAAAAACTTTCCATGAAACAAGTTTTACAAAAAAAAGTAAAGAACTCCATTAAACAAAAAATGAGCAAAAATGAAATTAAATAATCTACCAGGCGTGAAACAACTACGAATAAGCATCGATAAATAAATGAAACCCAAAACGAACTGAAATTACAATAATTAACCGAATCAAACTCAAAACGAGCAGAAATTAACATAAGCTGGGCGCAAAACCCCTAGGCCTTCCCAAGGTCAGAAAAAAATTTGCACTTTACTGAAAAAACACAAATGAATGTTAATTGTCAGTTAAATATACACATACAGATGTTTATTAATCAAAATGTTAATATTATTTGATTTATTAAAGTTATAAAAGTAAAAACATTTATATTTTTTCAGTAAAGTGCAAATTTTGCTTGAAACCCAGTAGTCTCATGAGCTTTTTTTATTAAAAAGAAAATATTAAGGGTACGTAAAATTATTTTTCTTAGCTAAGAACTGTTTTATATGTATTTCAATCACTTAATTAGGTATGTATCTTTACTTGAGCTCCACCCGTTGCAGCCAAGGCTGCCACCCCCCCCCCTTCTCTTGGAAAACTCCGAAAGATTATTAAAATTCTACGGTTTTTAGAAATTTTGAATTTCCCTCCTTCTCTTACCTTCCCAAATAGAAACAAATAATACAAAATACATAAGGCATACCTGTGCGTCGTTCGGCCAGTCGAGTTGGCTTTTATAATATTTTTTTTTAATTATTGCAGCTCTTTTTTTAATTTTCAATTGATCGAAAAAAGAAGAAAAATAACAAAATTTTGATCGGACGACTTTGAGGAAAAAGAGGGCACGGGAGAGGGACTACGTATTTTTACTATTTAATAGACAGGATAGAACTTTTTGTAATATAGCCTATAGAGAAATCAGTACTAAAAACCTGTTTGCATTTATTTTTTTTCGGTGATGTTTTTTTTAGTTGTTAGGCTACATTCAAAAGTTACTTTTTTATGAATATTAACCACATGTTTGTCTAAAAAAAAATTGATGATACTAAGGGGGGGAGGTTAGTGATACAAGGTAGAGTCACGAAAATTGTGCACATGTTGATAAAAAATTGAAAAAATTATTTGTAAAAAAAGTTACTACTATAACCAAATGGAACTCGATGCGTGATGAAACTCTTAGAATTTTTTTTAGTGCGCAGTTCATTTTTAATATTTAAGAGAGCATGTTTGTTTGCCTGCTCTGCATGGCGTTAAAATTATTTAAAACGTTAAGCCCAAACCAATGTCAGTTCCAATATTAAAATACTCAACTAGTTCTATACTACGTTTCTGTTCTCATTGCCTAAACATGTAGAGTTTTGTAAAGTATGGATAATAGACTTAAGAGCATTAAAAGAGCATTAAAAAAATAAGGAGAATTTTATAAGTGGCTACTGATTTTTCTTTTACAATGGATCTTTCAACATGCAATGGATTTAAAAAACTAACGATGGATTACAGAAAACTAGAGCTTTACTGAAAACACAAAAGCCAATTTAAAACAACACAATTTTGATCTAGGAGTCAAAAGTGAACATACAGACACGTTTTAGTATTACTCAAAATGAAGAACAAATAAAGGTACTTGTGTCTTATAGCCACCACACTCAAGTTCTGTCGAGAAATGAAGTTTGGTTAATGCTAATTAAATAAAACAAAATATTATGAAAATATAATACTTTATCAACAAAATTTTGCAAACTACAACAAAGAGTTATTGAAGGGGGAGCGTCCAGATAGTATTATATTAAATACATAACCTAAACTAACCTAACCAAAATACCTACTAAATATTCATTAAAATATAGCTACAATGTGGTTTCCCACCGAGCCGAAGCTAATATTGTCTGGTATAGAGACCATGGACATCGGTTAGTGTCTCATGTTCGCGAGACAAGATCTTAAGTGTGGTGGATTTACGACAAAAGTACCCAAACAAACCATAATATGAACTTTGAAAATCCGGTTGTTCTCCTATGTCTTTGTATGGGTGTCAACTGGCGACAGACAACTGCATTACTTTAATTACTAGTGAATTAATTACAAAAATGAAAGTTGGTTAATTATATATAAAATAGGATGAATAAAATAAAATAGTATTAACATAAAAGAGTTAATAACCAACTGTTGGTTAGATATGGGCCTCTTAGGGGGGTGGGGGCATACAAGATAGGAAAAAAGTAACCTCGACTCGGTACCTTTTTTTCCCCTAACAACACAACAAAAAACTTATTAATTGTTTTAAAATAAATGAAAACTAATATGCAGTCAGTTTCTTAATATAGTTCTCTTGAAAAACCAGTCGATCTGTCTTATTATCTAATTATTATATAAAAGCAGACCTATAAATAACCAGTAACAAGTTTTTTACTGTTTTAATAAATAGAGTTGTGAGAAAGAGTCTAACTTTAGCGTAAAGAGCGAGGCGTTGAGGAGGGGACAGCCCATTTCATATACGGAATAATTTCTGTTCGTTTTAAGTTTTAACGTCGTTCCTTACTTTCAGTTTAAAAAACTTGTTTTTTTTTTAACGTTTTCAAATTAATACAGGTTTTGATTTTGGCTCACCGTATATGAATAATTAAAACAAAATTTGCCTATTAATTTTACTTGTATTTGGTTAAATGGCTTACTCGAAAGCTGTGTAATTTCATTAAAGAACTTTTTAATTGATAATAAAAATAGGTAACTTATGAATTAATATACGTAAAGAAGTACTACATTCACATTTTTTCTAATAAACACATTAGGGGATCAGCCCCCCAGTCCATACCTCGCTCATTACTATAAAGTTTGAATTTTATTCCAATTCTTTAAAAATGACCTCTTAATCACAAAGACCGTTAATTAGAATAAACAGATCTTATGAAAGTACTAAAAAATATTCGGCTTAAAGAGAGACTTATTGAATGATGGGCGAACCCAATCATATAGGCCTACTGAATAATTTCGATTTATCTGAAGTTTTAATGCTACTCCTTACTTTCAGTTGAGAAACTTATTTTTTAATTAATTTCTGGTAGTTTTTTTTTAAATAATGCTTGGTAATACCGCACCCCCTTCATAGCAATGTCCCTTCCCCCATGAAAACTTTCTCCATGCAAAGATACTCCCATATGACCCCCAACCCCCCTCCCCCACAACCAGAAAAAAATCCACCCTGAAAACGTCTGTATACTTCCCAGTAACCAATACGATAAGTAAACATTGGGTAAAGTTCACAACTTTCAGCCCTCCCCCGGGGACTTTGGGGGATTAAGTCATTCTAAATGGCATATTTTTCATATTTTCAACCATGCTGAACAAAATAGCTATCTGAAAATGTTGATTGTGTGACTTTGGAACAAAATGAGCGTGGGAGGGGGGCTAGTTACCATTTTTTTGGTCATTTTAAAAGAGCAATAGAACTTCTAATTTACTTTCGAATGAGCCCTCCCATAATATTTTAAGGCCACTGGGTTGATATGATCACCCCTGAAAAAAAAATAAATAAACACGCATCCGTGATCTTTCTTCTGGCAAAAAATACAATTTTCCACATTTTTGCAGATAGGAGGTTGAAACCTCTACAGTAGGGTTCTCTGATACGCTGAATCTGATAATGTGACTTTCATTATGGTTATATAGTTTTTAGAGGGTGTTTCCCCCTTTTTTCGAAAATCAGGAAAAATTTCTCAGGCGCGTAACTTTTAATGGGTAGGACTAAACTTGATGAAACTTATATATTTGAAATTAACATTAAGATCTTATTCTTTTCATGTATCTACTGATATCAAAATTCCATATTTTAGAGTTTCGGTTACTATTGAGCCGTGTCGCTCCTCACTTACAGTTCGTGGTACGTTACCACGAACTGTTATATGATACTGTAAAAAGTTTCCTTAAATTGTTTACTTTTACTGTACCAAAACTCCTATATTGTGTTGTTTTTTCAGTAAAGCGCTGCAGTAGTAATTTTGTTCATTTTAAGTTCCAATTTTTCTTTTTACTTCCCACAAAAGTTTTTTTTTTAATTAATAATGTAATGTAACGAGAATAAATTAGCATTCCTTATTACCGAAAAGTTCTTGGTACTTGTCCATTATTCAGAAAACACCCAAGTTGATTCAATTTACAGGTACACGGGTTGAAAAAACTGACATACTTGGGAGATGGAAAGGATATGTGTGTATAATTTGGGCTGTATATTTGCACATTGGGGGGGGGGGGTTAAGTATTGTGAGCCTGCATGAAAAATGTAACCTAACCTAACCTATCCAAAATACCAACTAAATACTAAATATTTAATTGAAATATAGCTACAATGTAGTTTTCCACTGAGCCGAAGCTTAGTCCCTCCGAGTATAGACAGTAATAAACCGTTTAGTGTCTTATATTACAGATACAAATTCTTGCTTTTTTCTGAATAAAGAAACCAGTTCTTAATGTCAATTCTTACTTTCAGATGAAAAAAAATATTTTGATTAAATTTGAACAAAACCAAATTAACCGTTTTTGAACATACGCACTGATTATTTTTTAATCTTGAAATAACCTAAAATCTTAAATCTTATTGATTAAATTTTGAAACAAAACAGATGGACCATTTTAGAACAAATCAAGGTACTTGTGTTTTATACGCCACTCACTCGAGTTTAAACTCGAGAACAAACCAGTTTCTTCGTTAGTTTCTTTCAGCTTAGCGTAAGACAAGACAAAGACAAGTGACAGAATAAATGGGAAATATATATTTGGGCTATGTATTTGCTCATTATTAGGAGGGGGGAATTATTTGGACAGTTTGAAGTGAGGAAACAATTCTTACTACATAAAATCCATAATTATTGTACCTAACACATTTTGCATGTAGACCCGCTATACCTTACCCCCGCCCCCTTAATGTGCAAATATATAGCCCAAATTTGTTTCTAGAGTAACGAAAAAACTAACGAAAAAATCGGTTTGTTCTAGAGTTTTACAGAACTTAAAGTTGAGTGAGTTGCTTATGATACACAAGTACCAAAAATTATTTTATATATTATTCCCAGAGCGCATAAAAATGAATACCTAACCTAGCCTAACCAAAATACCGACTCTACATATTAAATATGTAATTAATATATACCTACCTAGTAGTTTATATGGTACTCATCTGTTATATAATACGCACTCGAGAAGTGAAGTTTGATTTATGCTAATAAAATAAACCAAATATGATGAAAATATAATACTCTATTAATGAAACGAACTACCGTAACAAATGGTATTATACTTTTAGAAAACCATGTATTGACAAGCAAATTGGCGATTTTCAAACGTGGCCTAGTATTACAGTTCCGTAAGAATAAAAAGTCATGGTGTATCCATAGACGCACTGTTTCGTTATTTTGTGTAACAACCCCTTATCCTGGAAAAATATAATTGCCTTTTCGTCAGTCATTGGCAAATCCAAAATCTTCATCCACGATGAGACACAATATTCTTATCACTATAAACTACCAGAGTATTGTCCACTATGATCTTCGCGATCCAAATTCTCGAGTGTGTAAAAATTCTTGACTGTATATTATTTAACAAATAAGTACCGTTTTTTGTAGTTTTTTGTAAACCTTTTTTGTAGTTTCCATAATTGTGTTACTAAAGTCGGTACTAGTGCCGTAGCCTATATGGTCACTTTTATATACATTGAAAGGAAACCAGTCATGCAATGACAGACGAAACCCGCTAGGGGCCCGTTATTTTCGAAGAGACGGCTATTAAGAAATTAAATAAAATAACAAGTTTTTTTAACTGAAAATAAGGAGCAACATAGAGCGAGGTATTGACTAGGGGGCGAACCCAATCATATAAGTAATAATTTCTGTTCGTTTTAATGTTTATGTTGTCCTTACTTTCAGGTGAAAAACTTGCTTTTTTATATTTAATTGCTGATCGTTTTTTTTAAATAATGCAGGGAAGTCAGGTGCCCCCTTCATAGCAATGTCTCTTCCCCCATGAAAACTTCCTCCATGGAAAGATCCTCCCAAACACCCCCCAACCCTCCCCCTACCAGAAAAAATCCCCCCTGAAAACGTCAGTATACTTCCCAATAACCAATACTATATGTAAACATTGGGTAAAGTTCATAACTTTCAGCCCTCCCCCCCAGGGGACTTTGGGGGATTAAGTCATCCTAAATATATTTATTACATTTTTGACCATGCTGAACAAAATGGCTATCTCAAAATTTTGATCAGGTGACTTTGGGAAAAAAATGAGCGTGGGAGGGGACCTAGGTGCCCTCAATTTTTTTGGTCACTTAAAAGGGGAACTAGAACTTTTGATTTCCGTTCGAAGGAGTCCTACCGGGATATTCTAGGACCAATGGGTCGATACGATCGCCCCTGGGAACACAAAAAAAAAATAAACACGCATTCGTGATCTTTGGTCTGGCAAAAAATATATGGTGTTATTTTCTTATGGTGGAATCTTATGGGGTTATTTTCATTAAGGTTCTATAGCTTTTACGGGGTGTTTCCCCCTTTTTTCGAAAATCAGGCAAATTTTCTCAGTAATTAGCACGTAACTTGTGGTGGGTAGGACTAAACTTGATGAAACTTATATATTTGAAATCAGCATTAAAATCTGATTCTTTTGATGTATCTAAAGGTATCAAAATTCCGTTTTTTAGAGTTTCGGTTACTATTGAGCCGGGACGCTCCTTACTTACAGTCTCTTTTCCACGAACCGTTTGATGGAATGCAGAGTAGTTTTCATTGCGTTTACGATATTTAAACTGTTGTTTTTTGGGGTTTAGGGGGGGAGGTACATAGGTTAGGTTATGGTACGTATTTAGGCCTACTATATGCTATGCTTTACCCCCACCCCCTTAATGTGCAAATACATACCCTGAATAGGTATATATAGGGGTGGGGGTAAAATTCATTTCTGACAAAAATGGGTAAATTCTTACCAAATCATATTATGGACTTACGAATATGGTGAATATACCACTCGATGCCTTTTTTATGCTCTTTACGAATATAATAGGCTAATCGTCTCTGTCGTAAATTAATTTTTTACCCCATCCCCAAACATAACGATGCTGATTATATATATTCCCAATCCGGAGGTGGGGGGACAATTTTACAGTTCCTCTCATTTTCATCATAAATAAAATTTACCCCCACCCCCAACTATCCAAATATAAACCCTGACTTTGTATAAATTGGGGCGGGGGTAATATCAATTACCAACAAAAATCATTATTATATTTGGAAAGAGCATAAAAAAGCCATTAAGTAGTATGTTCACTTTATTCGTTAAGTAATAATAAGAACTGCGAAAAATTTACCATATTTTTTAGATAGTATATTTCTTCGATATCATTTAGGGGGAAATAAATTTTCACAAGTGCAAATTTAAACGTAAAAAAAGAAAATTTAAAAATGCAACTCCTTTAGTTTTTCCTTCTGGAGAGTTTACAGTTAAAAATCTACAGTGTTACCAATATGGGTCAATATCTACGAAATCATATTATTGAGTTAGGAATAAAGTGAATACACCATTCGATGCCTTTTTTTATGCTGATTACGAATATAATAAGCATTTCTATCGGAAATGAATTTCAGCCCCCCTCCACCTATATAGGCTAAACCTAACCTAACCTAACCCAACCTATCCTAACCTAACCTAACCCTGAATTTGCCTATATAGGGGGGGGGGAGGGCTGAAACACGTTTCCTAAATAAATGCTTATTATATTCGTAATCAGCATAAAAAAAGGCATCGAATGGTGCATTCACTTTTGTCCTAACTCAATAATGATTTCGTAGATATTGACCCCAATATGAGTCCTTTCACTATGAATCAAAACTGCGTTTATTCCCATTTTAATACTTTGAAACATAAAACAAAACAGAAACTCACATCTAAAATATTCAAATCATTCCATATAGACTGACTTTCTTCATCCAAAATCGTGAATCAATACTATTACAAAATTCATGTTGGAAAGAGTCCAGAACCTGACGCGCAGATATTTTCATAACAAAGCATGTCTAACCTGTTTATGTGTATCTATGTGAAAAGGGAGGGTAAATTTGGAGCCAATTGTCCCAAATCAATTGAAAATAATAGTGAAAACTGAAAAATGAGCCATCATGGTTGCAGTGGTGGCTACAACCTAGTAACTTTTATTTCGATTTGTCTTAAAAGCAAGTTTATTGCGAAAAGATATTTATGGGGATTAAAAAAAAAAACTAAAACCCTTTGTAAATGGCGTCAGATCAAAATCAAAATTGTACCATTAAAATCAGCATGGTCGAAAACCTTGTTTAACCCTAGAAGGGTAAGCTTTCGTAAATTTTACGATGCAAAAACACTTTTTCGCGGTTGCCATGGAAACGGATGCATTGCGCGAACCGACCTCCCTGATATGCTAATATTATGACTAGCCAGCTCTTGTGCCGTCACCGAGGTTTTATCATCTGAACCGGTTGGGGAGATATTAAGGGTGAGTAGTAAAATTTACGAAAGCGTACCATCTACGTAACTTTTTCACCTATTTCAGGAAAAGGGATTTTTTGATAAAAACTTGGTAATTAGTAAGCTTCTTCGGACAATGAGGTTAGATCAGTTTTTTAACGTTGTTGACAAGCTTCGTAGCAAATTTCGTGAGGAAATAGCACATGAAAATGCTGAATTTGGCTATTTTCTGATTTAACAAATGAGTAGCAAAAATTTTTCACACTGACAAATAGAAATGTCACGACTGACAACTTATTTACATCGATTCCGTTTGCAGCAGAACTACTGAAAGAACCGTATCGACTGACTACAGTTGGTACAGTACGAAAAAACAAGAGAGAAATTCCGGAAGAGCTGCTTGTAAGCAAAGGGAGAATCACAGGAACCTCAATGTTCTGTTTCGATCGGGAGATGACTAGTGTCTTATCTTCCTAAGCCATCACAAATGGTCCTGCTTCTGTCAACTTGCCATGAGGGTACCAGTATCACGTATCCAAGCAAGAAGCCTGAGATCATTGAGTACTACAATAACACCAAAGGCGGTGTAGACACATTTGACCAAATGTGTAGTTCAATGTCAGCGGCTCGGAAGACAAACAGGTGGCCCATGTGCATGTTTTATGGGTTGATCAACATCGCTTGTATCAACAGTTATGTCATCTACTCCTTCAATAGCTCCAAATCTAGTGGAAGACCACTTTCACGAAAGGATTTCATGAATGTTCTGTTCAAAGAGTTGACCCAGCCGCATATGACCACTCGCTTAGAAACCCCCACTTTGCAGTGCTCGATCAGACTCGATATCAGTCAAACAATGGAGGTGACAGGTGAAATACATTCAGGATCGTCTGTGGAAGGGAGAAGAACGACCTTCAGCCTCTGCCCAGACCGCATTCGCCGAATGACTACCAATTTTTGCAACCACTGCAAAAAGCCGTTCTGTGGTGAACACCGTGCGAAGTCATGCATACCATATGACTCCAAGAAATGAAAACAACCTTTTGTGCTGTGTAAAACATTATCTGCAGATCTGTTTTTGATAATTCCCACTTACTTTTAAAATATACTTAAGTGATGAGTTTTAAAAGTCAATGTTTCTGCAAGTAGTAATTTTTACGAAAGCTTACCATCTACGTAACTTTTTGGGAAGCTTACCTTTCTAGGGTTAAGGAAGTGGGAATTACAGTCTCCCTCCTTGAACAACAAGGAAAACCACTTTTTTGGATGGGTAGTACTGATCTGTCTCCCGTTTTTTTTTTCTTTTTTTTGTGTGTGTTTTTTTTTTCACCAGGGCTAGCGAATGACGAGAACATCGCAGAGATGTTTAATGGCTCATTTGAACGGAAATTAAATTTGTTAGTTCCTTTTTCAAGTGACAGAAAATATTGATGGGCACATAGCCCCCCCCCCCCCTAAAAGCCCCCTCCCCCCAAAGTTGTCCTATAGAAATTTTTAGATAGCCATCTGTTTAAAATAGTTCACAGGTTCCATAAATATAGTTTTGATGAAAATATGACCCTCTATAGTCCCTGGGGAAGGACTGTAAGTGGTGTCAGGCCTATCAGTATTTCAGTACCGGTATAGGGTGTATTAGTATCATTTATATCGCATCGGGTATTTCGGTGTATCGGTATCGAGATCCTGTGTTTTTTTTTCAGTGATTTTTTGGCTTATGTATACCAATTCAGGGTATATATTTTATATTCTAATATATACCAATTCAGGGTATATATCTGCAAATTAGCGATTGGGGTAAAGTTTCAACTTTATGAAGAGTAAAAATATCACTTGTTGCCTTTTTTTTATCCATTGTCTTAATAAAATAATCATTTCTTTCGGAAATGAATTTTACCCCACCACTATATATATACCAAGTCTGGGCAGATATTGGCGAAGGAGGGGGGGGGGAGTCTAAACGGACCTCACAATTAAAATAGAAATAAAATTTACCACCACCCCCTTAATGTGAAAATATATAACCTGAAGTGGTATATATAGGGGGGAAGTTGATATTCAATTCTTACAAAAATGATTGTTATATTTTTTTGGAAAGAGCAAAAAAAGACATCCAGTAGTATGTTCACTTTATTCGTAAGTCAATAAAATGAACTGCGAAATATTTAGGCTACCACAATTTTTAGATAATATATTTCTTCGATATCATTTAGGGGGGAATAAATTGTCATGAATGCAAATTTAAACCTAAAAAAAAGAAAATTCAAAAATGCTACTCCTTTAGTTTTTCCTTCTGGAGAGTTTACAGTTACAAATCTACAGTGTTGCCAATATCAGTCCTTTCATTATGAATCAAAACTGCGTTTATTCACATTTCAATACTTTGAAGAAAACAAACAAAACAGAAACTCACATCTAAAAAATTCAAATAATTCCATCTAGACTGACTCGTCCAAAATACTGAATCAAGAGACTATCAATAATCAGAGTTGCCAACTTTTTGGTCCATAAATATGTCCCCTGAGTATCCAAAATTATGTCATTTTTAGCCAAAATATGTCCATATTTCGTCTTAAATATGTCCATCTTGAAATCTCAGAACCCAGAGGTTATTTTTCTTATCAATTGGGATATTGACCAAAAGACGCTTTGGAAATATCTTTCAAAGCGGCCAGTCAACATCAAATATACTTACAACGAAAAAAAAACATTTAATACAAGCAAAAAACTCATAAAAACAAGTAAACAGAAAAAAAAAATTGTAGGAGCTTAAGATTAGTCTTCTAGCAAGAATTCGTCTTGATAATTATTTTCAGCATGAGAGTCAGTCTTATTTCTTCCTTTGCTAGCTATTTACCAATCGGAGTATTTCTTGCGCATTTCAAAATGTATAATCCAGGATTCCAGCAACGTTCCAGAACTCCAAATTTGTTGCTTGACTTGCACTAAACAGCAAGTCGTTTTCATTAGAATAAAATTCCGTTATTTTGTATGAATGTTAACAATTAGCGTAAAATGTCTTACAGCAACAGTTGAAGTGTCGCAGGACCTATAACGTTAGCATAAAATCACAAAGATCCTTGTATTTTTCTATATCCTTGGCATCCTTACATTTTCTTAGGGCAGACCAGAAAACTGATGGATTTGATTATTCAGAACGAAAATTAAAAGTTTTAGTTCGCTTTTCCAGTGACCAAAAAGAACGGAGGGCAACTAAGACCCCTCCCACGCTCACGTTTTTCCCAAGGTCACCGGATCATAATTTTTATTTAGTCATTTTGTTCAGCATGTTCGAAAAATACAATAACTATGTCTTTGATGATGACCCCCACAGTCTCCGGGGGTTGGTCTGCAAGTTATGAACTATGTCCAATGTTTGCATATAATATTTCTTATTGGGAAGCATACAAAAGTTTTCTGGGCAAATTTTTCTGGTAGTTGGGAAGGGGTTGGGTTTTACGTGGGAGGAGCTTTCCGCGGAGGAAAGAGCATTGCAATAAAGGGGGCGTCAGCTTCCCAGCATTATTTAAAAAACAAAAAGAAATTAAATAAAATGCAAGGTTTCAACAGAAAGTAAAGAGCAACACCAAAACTTAAAACAAACAGAAATTAATACGTACATAATTGGGTTTGCCCCTTAGTCATTACCTCGCTCTTTGCGCTAATTTTTTTTTTTTTAGTTTCATCAGAACTATTTATTCTTATTAACGGCATTTGTGGTTAAGGGGCCATTCATAGAAAACAGGACGAAAATTTGAACTTTAGCGTAAAGAGCGACGTATTGACTAAGGGTTAAGTCAGCTAATTCGTAAGTTACGTCAGATCAAAAGTACGAGAAAACCATTTAGCCCAAAAAGTAAAATTAATATGGAGACTTCATTTTAATTATTCAGGTACAGTGAGCCAACATCAAACCTGCATTAATTCAAAAAACGTTCAGAAATTAAATTAAAAAAACAAGTTTTTTTAACTGAAAGTAAGGAGCGATATTAAAACTTAAAACGAAGAGAAATTATTCCGTATATGAAAAGGGCTGTCCCCTCCTCAAATATATATATATATATATATATATATATATATATATATATATATATATATATATATATATATATATATATATATATATATATATATATATATATATATATATATATATATATATATATATATATATATATATATATATATATATATATATATATATATATATATATATATATATATATATATATATATATATATATATATATATATATATATATATATATATATATATATATATATTAAAGTGATTCCACAATACTTTCCCTCCTTAATGTGGAAAAATATAGTAAAAATTAATTATTTTCTATGCATTTTGCTATGCATCCCTCTTTTTTCAACTAGTATAACTGTAAATCAAATAAATGCAGACGAAATCAAGAAACGGGGAAACGTATGGGAATAATGCAAATTGTCTATCTATACGTCTGTATATTAGAGGGGCTGGCAGGTAAGTATAGGGAAATTGATTTCAATTTTCGATAACTACAATTTTTGCCTATTATAAAAATAGGAACTGTCTTATTAACATATCTCCTCTTCAATAGCCTCAATTTAAGGCTTATACTATATATATTGCTTTATAGCATTATAAACTAAGTAAATATATATAGTATTTATGTACACTATATATATTTGCTACAACATGTATATATGGGAACTTATGCATTATGAGGTACCTACCGCTATATACTATATAAGGAAAACAGACATGGAGACCCGTCGGCAGTTTTTTAGCAGTTCATATTATTGACATACGAATAACGTAAACAAATAACTTGATTCTTTTTTTTATTCTATTTACAAATAGAAGAATAATTCTTGTAGGACATGAATTTTACCGCCACCCCTATTCTAATTCAGGGTATATATTTGCACATTAAGGGGGGGGTGTAAATTGTATTTCT
>NC_142805.1:73461838-73533605 GCF_049724085.1 Artemia sp. Qi Xiang Cuo | reverse complement strand
TCAACTATTGGTTACAATGGATCGTCGAATATTCATTACTACGTTCCAGCTAATGTTCCACTCATAACAAAATATTCAAGCAAAAGCAAGTCTTCCTTCTTTTTCGTTTTTATATATATTTATTTTGTATATACTACTTTATACTTTACCTTTTCATTATAAAAAATAATATTTTATTATTGTAGTTTATAATAAACTTTTTCACTGCCTTTATCTCATACTCTTTTTTTTATTTATTTTCATTATCTTTAAAAAAAAAAATGCTTATTTCATACTCTACATTTTTTTTTTTTCTTATTTTAATTATAATTAAAAAAAAATGTTATAGATGTCTTGCTACTCATCAAAAGGCAGACATCTAGCGTTGAAATATTGACCGTTTCTCTGCGTTGGAAAAAGTATCACGTTCAAAAGAATACACCGTTTCACAGAGTTTAATTAGAATGAAAAAAAAAACAAGTTTTTATCAACTGAAAGTAAGAAGAAACCTTAAAACTTAAAAAACAAACTGAAATTATACATTATTGAAGGGGGCTTTCTATTCCTTAAATTTTCGCTCGTAAAGCATAAGTTTGTTAGTTTTTGTTACTTTTTTTAAGGTTCTTTTTCCTATTCAAAGTCCCTTGTGCTTAGGCGAGTTTTCTTAAATGATTTTGACAGGAAGTTAGACTTTAGAGTAAAGAGCGAGCAGATGAGGAGGAGAAAGCCCTCCTCGTATAAGGTATATTTTTCTGTCAGTTTTAAGATTTGAAGTTGCTCGTCAATTCATGTTGAAAGAAATTGTTCAAAATCAATCAAGATATTGTATTGAGTAAAAATTCTTTAAACCCCTCGGGCTCTTGAACTTCTTCCAACTTTTCAGGTTTTCTATTCAAGAATTAAAATGTTGAATTTAAGCAAACAAAAACTTTGGACAGAATTTAAATATATTATAAAAATTGGAAATGAGCCGTAATTTTTTTTAAAAAGAGCTACATATTATTTGTACTCGAAAATTTTTGATTTGAAGAAGAGTACTGTTATTACTTAGGATTGAATATGTGTGACTTATGATCTTTTAAGTGGTTGAAGCGATTGAAACATCTACAATATATATATTGTATTAATGTTGTTCTCTAATGTTGGAATACATTATAGGCCTATACATTTTTTGAAATACATTGGAACATCGTAGCCTACATACATGCAAAAGGAAATATATCGAAAATCCAAATTGGAAAAATTAATGGCATACTTGCATTTAGCCCTCCCCCCCCCAAAGATCCTACCTCACGGTCTATGCCAAAGATGGTCAAAATCGCCTTTTTTCTATCTGCGCCAGGGTGCCCGGGAAAGTAATATGTAAAAAAAGAAAAAATGTGGAATTAGAAGTGGTAATATTATACACCACCATAACCATGCGCATCTGACAAAGGCGTGCACTACAATTATTCCTGTGAATCAAGAGGTATCAAATACCAGTTACGAGATATCCCTTAACCAAATTCATTTTATATTCATCGGGAGGTTTAATGTAGGGTCATTGAAATTAAAACAAAACCTCTTAAGTATCTATCAAGACATTTCGTATCCACCTACAAAATGCCGCATCGCCCCAGCTTCATGGTATCTCATGTTCACTTATGAACCTTGTGTATTAATTTATGAAATATAAAGTAAATGATTTTTTTTCTATTCAAACAAATTTAATAAACATTTTTCTAAAATAAGAAGGAAAATGTAACGCTTTGACTCAATTATTCTGTCTCAGTTTAAATGAAATGAGATGAGAGATAAATTCAAACACCCCTTCTGGTCTTTTTCATATTTATCTGAAGGCTCTTGCAGAGTTTACAGTTTATGAGAGATACCTCCCTTTAGGGATTTTTAGCATAATTGAAATCTATTCATATGGCTTTTTCTTAAACTAAAGGCTTAAGCAACGGAATAATGAATAATGTGCAAAATGTACAAAACGCCCTGTAATAATAGACGAAAGTAACCCCTTCTATATCAATGATAATTCGAATCAAATATGTACTAAAAACTCTACCTCTTCTTCTTCATCAAAAGCATCCTGGAATTTATGCGTTCTTCTTAAAAATACTCGGTGTCACAATTTCCTCTAATTTCAAAGAGGATATCCATAATAACACTATTATTCATAAAGGTATAGCACGTATCTCCTTTCTAAAACTTATGAATAAGGTGTCATCCTCCTGATTCGTCAAGGATTTATATAATGATATATAAATCCTTATCCCTTGCGCATATATACACAGTCTGCAACTGCCATTTAATTTGTAACTTCATTATATAACAGCTATGGGATTACTAAACAATTAATCTAATTTCATAAATTAAAAGGTTAACGAGAGTAAAAGTGATTTTTTTTTAATTACTGTGACTGATAAAAGAATTTTTTGGGGGATGATACATACTGGAAGACTGGGTGGAAACTTATTAGAGAGCAAGTGTTTTAGGGGTGAATAAGTTGGAGAGTTTTCGACTGCAGATATAGCACACAAGGAACAGTTTCTGTAATCTATTTGCTTTTTTAATACAGAACATATTTTTTAAGAACAAAACCTCCTTTGTCCGCCCGCAATTAGAATATGCTTCTCCGGTTTGGCACCTGCAAATTTCGCAGGAAATCCAATTAAATTAAATTTATTCAAGGGATAGACTCCTGACTTGAAGATACGCTGCTTGGCTTCAAAATACGAAAAAAAAATGCTCCTTAAATCCAGAGAAAAATTAACAAAAAAATCAATCCTCTTTTTTACGCTTGTACTGACCCCTTTTCAAGTTGACAGTCTTTCTTTTTCATATTATGCTCCGCATAATATGGCCCAAAATTTAAATACGTGTTTTAAATTTTTTTTTATTGATTGTTTATACAAAATAACGGTGCATTCCTATGGTAGTTTTATATGTAGCAGTGCTTATAGTTACTTTTGTATGTTATTCTGCTTTGTTTTTACTACAGAATTGAAAATCAGTCCAGCAAGGATTGAAAGTTGTTTTTTTAAATATATTTTATCTTAAAAATTTAATTTGATGGCATTTGCATTTGCTTAAATCTTCATTTAATTAAATGAATATTTTTTGAATATTTTGAAATTTTAGAGACAAGCAAAGTTATATTATTAGGCTCTAACTGATCGACTATCTATGAATGAGCAAATAGGCTATAAAACTTTTCAATCTTCACTAATTTGTCAAACTTATCTTAGGTCTCCATTAAATTCCCTTCTTAAAATTATCCAGTATAAATTTCTTTCAGTAAATCTAAGTTAATTTTACCAAATATATGATTTTCCTTACTGAAAGACAAAGAGCGAATTCACATGAACTATTAGGCTAGTAATTGCAAATCCCCACGAACTATTATTCTAGTTGTTTTATATTTTAGTCTTAATTAAATAGCGTCCATTAACCCAAGGATTAAAGGCCTATATCGATAGTTAAGAATTAAATAAAGGATAGTTTGTGCAAATTTGCCCTGTCTCTCAGTCAAAAAAATAATATATTTTTTATACACACCAAAACTGTTGTGTATTAACCCGTGACACTAAAATTGGTAGCCTCTCCCAGGTCCCTAGTAACAATCCAAAAAAGAAAACTCTTTAGAGGGAAAATATCATAGACTGATACCAATTACTGCACATAATATGGCAAAAAGAAAACATACAATTGCCAGTGAACCACATTTAATTCAGTTTCAGCCTTCAGTCAAGTTTGAAAAAAAGCTCATCCCCCCGTTTACATCCAAGGCACCCAATATCCCTCAACTGTTATCCAAGAAATAACACAAATTTGTTTTCCCGATCTATGTCTACTACCTTGTATCCTACTTCACCTTTCTGGCTAGGTCCTGTCTAGCCGTCCTGGCTAGATGGACGTGCGCCAGGTTTAGAATTCTGGGTCCATGGGGCACGGGTTCAATCCTAGGCGTAGCCAGTTAATTTGTTTGGACGCAGGTTAGTGGCATGACATAGTAAGCTTAGGAAGTGTCGACCCATCTCTAGAGGGATACTTGGAGAAATCTGGGGAAGGTAAGCAGGAAGGGTGTGCGAAAGCACAGGACGGCTGGCCCCCAGCCCCCCATTGCACTTCCTGGCTGAAGGGCCATGAAACGGAGATCAGCACCGCCAGTTACGACCTTAAGGGTCTAGTGCCGTCATACTTACTACTTACTTACTACTTCGCCATTAGCCATTGGTATCACATTGGGTGTCGCTGAGTCTCTTCTTCTCTCCTAAACAGCATACTGCAGCCATTTCCAATTTTCAACTTATTTCTACAGACATTGTTCCTCTTTTTTGAAGTTGCGCTTCTTTCATATTACGGTGAGGTTTTTCCGCGCCTAAAAAAGCACACAATTTATGTTAAGTAAGAGCACACATTTTACCACCGTGCTGTGCTTTGGTACGGTGATCAGCGAATCCGTATTATTTTTTAAACAGATGAAACATTCCGAGATGGTAAGCAGGAGACATGGGCAAACAATCCCACCACCCCTTCACCCCAAAAAAACATAGTTTTTTTATTCTTTGACTATTGCCTACTAAGAGTGTTTAGCAACTACACGAAAGACTCGAAAAAAAACTTGAAAACACATATAACCAAGAAATTGAACAAAACAGAAGTGCTAAACACAAACACAAAATTAAAATAGGCGAAATTAACCACGTTGTTTCCGGTTGCTTTAAATATGTAGAGTCCAGAAAATAAACAAGATGACATATTTGCCACTAGCCTAAGCCGTTACAAGGGATTAAAGACCTAATTCATTGTTTTAAAAAGATACTATTGAGAGGATTATCCGGGGCATATAAATAAATAGGAGCCTAATTAGAGGTCAAATGAAAATCTCTAGAAACTGTGGAAACTGGGACTGGAAATTGATGCTAGTGTCATTGAAATATCCATATTTCTATCAAGCGTTTTATTTAATTCTTCCGCTATTGTTTCTTTCTTTTACTTTGCAAATTTATTAGTTTCAGAAATTGAGATCCAGCACTTATTACTATGCTAATATTGCCTTATAATTACACCAACAGAACTGAATAAACGTTAAATAACAGATGGCATTGGTGACTTTCTTCGTCACTAGCGCAAGTTCCAACTCTTACAAGTTACCAAGATCTCATCGACGATATTTTCTTCATTTAGAATTAAGCAAGCATCACAACTTATAGTATAGGAAAGAAATAAAACAGAAAATAACAAGTATACAGTTAGATTACCCATCAGATCTCTTTTCCAAATTTCATAATCACCGCTGTCACAGTTAAATACTACCCACGCCCTCCTAAGAAACCCAAACACAGTCCGGAACTCATCATAAATGAATTTACTGATATGTCTTGTCGAATAACAAAGAGACATCAGAGACTTTGTCTTCTGCACTAGGTTCTACCTTCTCCCTAACGGCTCTCACAGATGACTTTTGCAAATTTGTCAACTGTAACACAAATCAAAACTAAGTTCACGTTCCTTTTCACTATCTTACTCAAGAGAACTGTCTGAGCTGTTATCAACGATAACTGTCTGAACCTTTTCAGTTTCATTTTCACCCTCAATGCTGTCTCCTCACCAAATCTCTTCACAGCCAGCTTCTTTGTTTTTCTTGCTTTTGTTGCTTCAGTTATTTCTAATCCAGCTCCTTTTTGCCTTCTCTGTATCAATGGCAGCTTCAATCTTGGCTTTCACTGATATAAAAATGAGTACTTTTGCTCTGCTCTCCTTTCTTCCTTGAAGCATTTTGTTTTCTTGGGGGTTCTGGGATTTGGCTGTACTTGTTCATGCGTGACTATCCTATATCACAGTAGCTGAAAAATCCCAGCGCTGACTGAAAACATTAGATGAGAATATCAGTAGGGTTGGATGGTAGAAGATGGATGGGGTTGGAGTTAGAATCTCTGATGAGCTTGGCAGTTCGCCAACAGCTTAATGGGCTAAAAAACATTTGATTGGTCTATGTTTAAGAGTACAAATGTTCATAACAATCTAGATTGAAAGGGGATATACCTTCCAAATCCCTTTTGTATGTCTGATGGTATGAAAGCCAAGGGGATAGATTTTTCTCCCAACCCAGCTGTGATGAAAATGATGAAAGGTCTTCTTGATGGTGATTGTTTCTCAATGAGAAAAAAAATAATACTACTTTGATAATTTATTCTGTTAGGGGGACATAGCTGTTAGATATTTCAAATATTATAAAAGGGTTTTGAAAGGCAAAAGATATTTTGTTTCTGCCAAATTTCTAATTCTCTTGAAGAATAATGAAGAACACCAGCGTCCGGCCACCAGCTTGTGAAGTTCCTAACTCGTTAATAGGCCCAAATCTGAGGTAAATTTAAGCTGATATTTGAAAAAGACTGATCAAAACAAAACGTTTCCAGTCAACAATGATAGCGCCAGTGGCCGCTGCTTCTATTTTTGCCCCTGCTGCCACCAACCTTCCCTTTATTTCATGTCGCCGGGGTCTAGTTGTATAATAGCAATCTCAAAACAAAAATATAAAATACTAGGCAGCATCATTCAGCCAGGGGGGCTGGAGCACCCCCTTGCCCTCATTATGGACAAGGCCCCCTTATGTCTCCCATATTCCAAAAATCAGACAAATTTTCTCAGGCTCATAATTTTTGACGAGTAACAGTAAACGTGATGAACCTTATATATTTGGAATCAACATAATGAGCTGATTGTTTTGATGTATCTATTTATATTAAAATTCAATTTTTTAAAGTTTCTGTTAATATTGAGCCGAGACGCTCCTTACTTACAGTTCGTTGTACACGGACTTTTTGATCGTAAAAAAAATATTTATTAATTTTTGGCAGAGGAACATTCATCTTTTAACACCACTTAATTAACAATAACATGATTATTGAGAAGGCAGTTCGTTAATAGGAACTGCCAGTGAGGTTCGACTGGGCTACCGAACAATTGATTTTAGCTTTATGATGAAGCTATTCAACTTATATTAGAAAAATCCAATACAACAAAATCAGCTAAAAAAGTTTTGAGCAATTCCCACAATTTTAGGATTACAACTGCGGTATACAATGTTTTATTTATGAGTGGGACAGCAGAAACCGGACCGGAAAAATTTATGTTGTCGAAAAGTCGATTTGAAAAGAAATTATACTTATCTTGGAAAAAAAAATTAAAATTCATGGATTAGTGAAACCCAATACTGTATATATTTACGATATATGACACAAAATATTTGAGCTCTTGAAAAACATCGCCCGAGCTATAGACAAGAGTGGTCATTGCGATAGGCTTATCGTTATCGGTTTCATGGGCTCCGGCAAGGGGGGGGGGAATTTACCCCCTGGAAATTTGGGACTATAAAGTAATTATTAGGTAACCAAAAGAAAAATAAGTATATGCAAACACAATATAAAAAATGTGTTTCCCCAGTGTTGACTGACTGCCAATAGATTTTGACCCTATAATGAAAGTGTAAGAGCCTAACTATTGATAAACGTCGATCATAGAATCAGTTTTTTATGGTGATCCATAATATGTATTTTTTTTATTAGTAGTTATTTCTGATATTAGTACCAAAGAAAGTTGGTATAATTAAAGAAAACCCGAGGAAAACAACTTAACAAGGGGCAATTTCGGTAAAAATAGTCCTTTAACTTTTGCTTGCATTACCAGAGTACCCGTGAGCTGATATATGAAGCCACTATAATCACAAATGTTACAAAATCCTGGGACTTTTTTTATTTTCTTTCTGAACAGATAGGTTTTTTTTGTTTTATTGTCATTTATTTATTTTTGAGGAGTGACTGTATTTATCTGGTTGTCACATTGAAAAAGATTTTATTTTTTAACGTTATGTAGTATAAGAGAGTCGAATATTTGTTTTTAGTATTAAAAGTTAATTAAAAAATGTTGGATTAAAAAAAAATTTTGATTTTTTTAATATTAGTTTTAATTGTTTTAATTTGAGCAAACTACTTCGATCTTGAGTTAATTTTTATAAACAATTGAGTCTAAAAGGCATTAAATATTTTTGTGTTTGATAACCAAGTTCAAAACTGTCGATATTGTTAGAAAACATCCGTTCAACGCTTCGGCATTCCTCAACAGAACTGAATGTTGGGAGTTTATGTCTTAGTTTCTGTAGGTAGGCTCTTGTTTTGTGTAATTTTTTTTTAATTAATTACTTTTTACATTTTTATTTAAAAGGAACATAAAGTATTACGTAGATGAGGGGGAGGTTGCCCCCCTCCTCAATACCTTACTCATCATGCTACAGTTTTTAAGCAATTCAAAAAATTTTTTACTTATTGTTATAACCACACTACCCTTCCGTTTGCGTAGTTTTTTTTTAAATAATTGTGACAAAATTTCAACTTAATCGTAAAGACCAAGGTGTTGCGGAGGGGGAAACCCCCTCATATAAGTAATAATTTTTGTTTATTTTAAGTTTTAAAATCACTCCTTACTTTCAGTTGAAAAAACTTGTTTTTTTATTTAATACCTGATTGTTTTTTTAATAATGCCAGGATATTTGGCTCAACCTCCACGGGAAAATCACCCTACGCATAGAAATATCATCTGGACAATTCAATCCTTGCGAAAATTTAGCCTGGATTTTAACCCTTAACATTTACACTCCTAAAATTGAATCAGTAAAGAAAAAGCAAGACATGAAGAACTTTCGTATAGGAATTCTGGCAAATTCACCAAGCGTGAAATTTCCCTTGAAAAGTTCATCCCCTGGAAACTTCCCTCTCCATGTAAAAGTTTCCCAGTGCAAAGTCCTCCCAGCAGAAAATTCTCCCTTTCCTCCCCACCCCGAAATGTATGGTACTTATTTATTAAACGTACTCTTTTATATGCTGCTAAAGAAGTCAAGTTTGGTTAATGCTAATGAACTAAAATAAAATAGTATTAATTTATAATAGTTTAGAAAAATATTTGGGCTTTATTTTTGCACATTAGGGGGGGGGGGCAAAGCACACCATATATTAAGTACGTAACCAACCTAGGGACCTTCCCCCCTCCCCAAAACCGCCAAAAAAAAAATTTTAAATATAGTAAAAAAAATGAAAAACACGCTTTGCATTGCATAACTCTATAGCGGTCTCTTGAATTTAACCCGTCTTTAGTGGGTTTTTTGTGACTGGTTTCATCGCGTTATATAAAAGCGTACGTTTAATACATAAGTACCGTATATTCCCAATAACAACTAAAACAATATGTTAATTTCATAACTTAAAAAACTTTCCCCAATGGTTGTAGGGGGTCATTTTATCTCTAAAGACATAGTTATCGGGCCCTTAAAGTATGCTGAAGAAAAAAGCTAGCTCAATATTTTGATCGAACGATTTTGGGAAAAAGGTGGCGTGGGAGGGGGCCTAGTTGCCCTGCAATTATTTTGGTCCCTTAAAAAGTGCACTAGAACCTTTCATCAAAATGAACCCTCTCTCGAGGGTCAAGGCCCACTGGGTCGATACAATCACCCCTAGGGAAAAAACAACAAATCAACACGTATCCGTGATCTGCCTTTTGGCAAAAATTACAAAAGTCCACATGTGTGCAGATATGAGCTTGAAACCTCAACGAAAGAGTTCTTTAATAAGCTGAATCTGATGGTGTAATGTGAATTAAAATTATATGACTTTTTTTTACTTCGAGGGGGCCTTTCCCCTTTTTTAGAGAATCAGGCAAATTTTATCAGACTCGTAACTTTTGATGGGTAAAACAAACTTAGTGAAACTTCTATATTTGGAATCAGCATAAGCCAATTCTTTTGATATATCAATTGGTATCAAAATTCCGCTTTTTTAGAGTATCGGTTACTATTGAGCCGGCTCGTTCCGTACTTATAGATCATTACCATGAACTGTTTGGTTGCCCATCCAAATCCAAACAGAGATCAATTAAATACGAAATTTTTTGCTTTCTTTTCGCTATTGTATTGTATTTTTTTTTTTTTTTTTTTTTTAATGTCTGCATAAATAAGGCATTTAAGTTCGAGGGGGAGAACTGTCCTGTTGTGAAACAGGTACATTTTACATGACTGTTATAAAATCAAAATGTAGTATCTGTGCAGGCAGGATGATTTTTTTTAGTATTTCTACTCGTTCTGTAAACTATTCTAAGGTGTAGGAAAATACATAAAGACAAGTCTACATCTGTTATAATCTACGGAAGCGATCTTTCTGTAATTTTGGATTGAGTTTGATTTTCTTTTAAGATTAAATGCATAATAATTAAATATATTATTAATTAAACAAATTGATCCCTTTAACAGGAATCCTTGTGATTTAAAGTTTACTGTATTTTGTTTCATTTTGCATGCAATTTAGTTGCTCTTTTAATTTGAGAGTTTTTTTCTTAAAAGTATTTAAAAATAAACTTATTCCACCGTAAAAAAAAATCCTGAAGTATATTCCCTGTCACCAACTGTTGATGTTATACACTTAATGCACTGTTTGATTACTTTAGGACACAGGTCACTTGCTACTAAATTGTTGTTGCTAAGACATTTCAGACGAAATTGATATTTTGACCAAAGTTAATGCAGTAAAATCATAGTATAATATTAACTTCTCTGGTTACTATTTGCAATTTCTTAGGAATACCAGAGATTTACTATAAAGCAAGAATATTGTATTGGGGTTACAGTGCATATGTTACAAGATTGAATATATCAAGATTAAGTATTTAATTCACTTATTTGCTTCCACAAAAACAGCAAATTCTGATGAAATCTTGTTTAATTCTTTATTGTGATGTTTGTATTAAGATTAATCTAGTGGTGTCACCTTATGGTCCCTTGTTACCATGTTATTCTGCAGGTTGTGAGCTTACTGTGATAACTTACCCTGGTAGGTGGGTTGGAACTCAGCCTAAGAAATAAACATACCATTAAATTCAAAAATCAATACTCTATCCAATTATAATAATCATATCTGTTTTGAGCTTTTTTCATAAATCTACAAAATCTTATTCAAATCTTTTCTTTTTTTTTAAACAAAAATTGATTTCTGTCAAGTGGCACTACATGGTAAAAAAAAAGGGGCTTAGTATCCTGAAAAATGGCAAGAATGTATGAATCTAGCATTACAAAATATCTTTTTCTGTTACATTCTTCTCTCTTCATAAATTGTGACCTTACAATTTAATGTAACAGGATAAGATTTAAACTACTCCAGTAGTATTCAAATAAGATTTATTTCAGAAGACTGGATCAACTTGCTTCAAAAAGCCTGAAGCTGATGCACAGTCCAAAGAATGCAGTATTTAAACCAGAATCATGCCTATTGTGTCAGGAAACGCAAAGTGCTCCTTTACATAAGGTTACAGACATTCAACATGTGATTTCCTTCTTGGCATCAAACTGTTCATGTACATTTGGCTACAGGGCATTGAGAAAAAGTTTTACAAAGCCTAACTTTTCAAAAACAGACTTGTTCTGGCAAAGAGTATGCCGCCAGAAATTCTATTCCTGCAATAGTCATCAGGAGTCTTCTAACCAAACTCAATCACAGTGTTTGTCAACTAAAAGGAGGCAAACACTACGTAGAGACAGTAACTCACATAAAGGGAACTTTGAATACAAGTCATGCTGTCTTTTTTGTAGCTTAAAAGGCAGCACAAAAAAAAAAGGAAAATGAATGTAAAGCAGATAACAACTCTAGAAAGGCAGAATAATATTTAGAAGCAGGTAGAAAGACTGAAAGATTTGGAACCTCAATTGTGGATGAGCTGTAAAGATGCTCCATTAGTGAGACTTGAGGCTAAGTACCATCAAAAGTGCATGGTGCTCTTCATGAAAAGACAGTCTGAAAAAGATGAAAGACTGAATATGGAGGAGGTTACAGCAAGGAACTATTTCCTTGCCTCAGTGGCCACTTTCGATCCGGAGAATCTCGCCATATTGCAGTTGTACAAATGGTTGCAGGTTCCGTTGTGGCTGTGAAGGAATAAAAAATTGTAGCTTGCTATGTAGTTGTGGAGGTGCATGTGTGTTGGATTCTGATGATGATAACTAATTTTGATTTTATTATCTATTAATATATTTTCATTTTATGATCTATATCCTATAAGGATTATAAACGATTTCTCAATAAACTAATTATGACAGTTTATTCAATTTTTTTTTTTTTTTTTTTTTTATCGGTAACTTGCTTACATTTTTGCGCAGTTACGTTAAGTTGCAGCTAAAAGGACCGAAATGTATTGGGTTGCAAGTGAAATTCACTAGATAGTACTATTTAATATCTCAGGTCATTTTTAAGGGTCAATCACCCCTCGGAGGTACCTATTCCCAGGTATAAATGTAATCAGTGGGTTTGATATGACTAGAAACTGCTGTCAGATTGCGTGAAACAGATGTGTCATGGAGGTGACACATTTGTAGGTCTTGGCCCCTGGACTATACGGGGTTCTGAAAATTCCACCTGTCTTTAGAAAGAGATTTTTGAATCTGTCAGTAGAAGTTGTAAGTAAACAATAGACTCATGCGCACCACTGGCAACTATGCAAATAAGTAGAAATAGAGTGATTATTGATGCGTCTACCCACAAGCGTATAGTTCCCCAAGGAATTATGTTCACCAGAATTAGGTCGTCAAAAAAAGCATTAATCAAGACAGGCTATCAGTAAATAAACTAAATTTTAACCAAAAATTCAACTAATAAAGGTGACTTGTTGCATTATGAGGATCGCATTGCTCCTGCTAGGGGGTGACAAATGTCTGTACAGTTACATACTGAGATCACTTCTAAACACTGCTAAAGAAGTCCGGTTTGGTCAAAGATCACAAAATAAAATAGGATGAATATATAATATTTTAGAAACAAACTTGAGCTATATATTTGCACATTAGGGGGGGAGGGGGTTAAGCCTACCATAGATTAAATAAGTGGCAGATTACCCCACTCAAGAAATTTCATCTGATCAGTCTGTGTAAAAATTGTTGGTATTTATGCATTTGAAGACAAAAACCTTATGCAGTGAGATAAACTACTAGATAGGTATATTTTAACTAAATATTTAATATATAGATTTGGTTTTTTTATAAGACTAGGCTAGGTATTCAATTTAATGCGCTCTGGGAATTATATATAAAAGAATTATGCCTTGAATAATTCGTTTTCGTAGTTTCCATAATTTTGTTACTAAAGTCTTATATTTTCATCATATTTTGGTATATTTCATTATGATTAACTTCACTTCTTGAGTGTTCTGGATAGTACACAAGTACCAAGTCACTTCTACCTCTTAACTCAACTTACTGTTTACTTTTCTTTATATCAAACATTTAGTTTTTCCTTCCTTTTTTCGAGCGCTAAGGATGTTTAGGCAAAGATCCTTGACAAACAAATGATTTGCCATTCTGAAAACCAACCGTTACATTGTGTCTTCATTTAGATTTGTTTCAAAATAAACTTTCTAGAAAGTTTCAAATAATTACCCTATGAGTTTCTCTTCGCAATAGTGGTAGTAGCAGTAATCCAAAGAATTTCAACTTAATGTTTTTAGTAGTCCTGGTCCACCCTTTAGACAACCAGATTGTAACTAGTACCTTTCATTTAGTTTCTAAAAGACTAACCCTCAAGCAGTAGTAGTTGTAGTAAGAGCATTAGTAGTTATAGTCGGGGTCGTATCCAAGATATTTTTTTCGGGAGGGGAGAGGGGGTTACAAATTTTTTTCTCGTGAGGGGGGGGGGTAACAAAAAAAAAACCTTTAGGTATTCACGTGGTATAGCAACGACACCAAATAAGTGAAGTTATGTTGATCCTAATGAAATATACCAAAATATGATGAAAATATAATACTTTAATAACAAAATTATGGAAACTACAACAGGAAATTATGGAAAGAAGGCCGGCCAGAACGTATATAGTAATACCTAACCATCTCTATATATTAAATATTCAATAAAAATATACATGCATGGTAGTTTATCTCGGTTCCATTGCAGCTGAACCCCGTGTAACTGAACCCCAAGCATCGGAGGCCCCGGAAGACTGAACTCCCCTTGCAACTGAGCCCTCGTGGAAATGAACCCCATTTAACTGAGCCCTCGTGCAAATGAACCCTTGTGCAACTCAATTCCAGTGCAACTTAGCCCTATGAAACTGAGCCCCCGTGCAACTAAACCCCTTTGTAACTCTACCACCGTTTAACTGAACCCTCGTGCAGCTGAACTCTCGTGCCGCTGAACAACCGTACTAAGTATTTGATCATCCAGCGAGGAAACTTACTTTAGTAAAAAACAAGTTAGAATCTTTAAATGTTCAAACTTATTGGACTTGTTTGTTTTTTAAAGATATGATATAAATGCCTGTCAAGATGTTTCATAAAAAAAGCTGTTTTGTTGTACCAAAAACAAATAAACCCATATTTATTTTTCCTTTTTTGTGTCTTTTACTAGGGTTCCCTTCGACCTTTCGCTGTCTAGGGGTCTAGGCCTTTACCCATCCCCCAGAATATCCTCTCCTCTCCCAGTAAATACTTTTCTGCTGAAAATCCCTCCTTTGAAAAATACCTACCTGGAAAACACCCCGTAGTGGCTGGTTGGTTTCCAATTACTTTTGACTTTAAAAAGGACGGAAATTGGGCAGTATATTGGCCTTTCTAAAAAGTCTAGTTTGGTTAATACTAAAGAAAAAAAACAAAACAGGATTAATATATAATAGTTCACAAATAAATTTGGGATATAAATTTGCCAATTGGGGGGAGGGGGGTGAAGGATATCCTAAATTATATAAGTGCCCTAAACCCGATACCTCCCCCCCCTAAACCCAAAGAAAAAAAGCTTAAATGTCGTTTAAACAATGAAAACCACACTTCGCATTGCATTATACTATAACGGTCCCTTGAATTAACCCGTCTGGCGGGTTTTCCGTTACTGGTTTTCTTGTAAAGGCCCATATAACGCACCAGTACCCCAATATAATAATCATTTTTGTCAGAAATGATTGTTACCCCCACCCCTATATATATACCAATTCAGAGCATAAATTAGGCCTGCTTTTTAGTGCTAGAAACCATAAATTCACTAGTCTATGACTTATTGGTCTGACACAACACTGGCTTCATTAATCGATTTTTTTTCTCACTTTTTATTACATAATCCGAAGTTTAAAAATCTTTTAGATCTTAGATCTAGATCTTTTAGCACTAAGATCTTATATCTTTCCGCAAAGATTATGGTTTTTTAACTCATCTTTGTTCTAAGATCTTAGAGCTCACTGATGTTAGCAAAAAGTGTGAAGACCGCCACTGATTTGCCATACAGAACAATGATGAGAGAACTTTGATGATCTACTCATCATTGTTCTCAGACCGTTGATCAGAGCAGAATGATGAAAGAAGTTTGCACAAAAACGACCAAAAATATGATCTTTGTTCAAAGATTTCACTTTTAAGTGTTTTCTGACAAAAGATGTAAGATCTTAGCATATTGATGAGTAAAAATACAGGCCTATTTGCACATTAGGGATGAGGGTAAAGTTTAAACTTACTTCATATTATTGACTTATGAATAGAGTAAACATACCACTCGATGCCTTTTTTATGCTCTTTCCAAATATAATTATCATTTTTGTAGGAAATAAATTGTACCCCTATATATACCAACTAACGTCATATATTTGCACCGTAGGGCGGGGGTGAGAGGCGTTTAAACTTAACCTGTTATTTACATTAGAAATAAAATTTACCCCCACCCCCATAATGTGAAAATACTATATTCGCTGAATTGGTCTATACATGGGTGGGGGTGAAATTCATTTGACAAAAATGTTTGTTATATTTGGAAAAAGTAGGATCAAAGTGGTAAAAAGTAGTATCAAGTAGTATGTTCACTTTATTTGGAAGTCAATAATGTGAACAGCAAAATATTTACCACAATTTTTAGATAGTATAAGTCTTCAATATCATTTACAGTGGAATAAATTGTCACACCTGAAATTTTAAAGGTAAAAAAAGAAAATTTAATAACGCTACTTCTTTAGTTTTTCCTTCTTGAGTTTAAAGTAAAAAATCTAAATTGTTGCCAACATCAGTGTTTTAACTATGAATCAAAATTGCGTTTATTCACATTTTAATACTTTGAAACATAAAACAAAAGAGAAACTCACATCTAAAATTTTCAAGCCATTCCATTTAGACTGACTTTTTTCATCCACAATAGTGATTCGTGAATCTATGCTATTACAGAATTCATATTGGAAATAGTCCAGTACTTGACGCGCAGATGTTTTCCTAACAGGGCATGTCGAACCTGTTTATATGTATCAATGTGAATCCAAATCAGGGACTGCCTTATAGATTGTTTTGTTTTGCTGCGTCCTAAAAGTCAATTTCAGTCGCGTAATTTTGTCTAAATCCTGGGAAGGGGGGGTAAAATTGGACCCAATTTTATCGAATAAATTGAAAATAACATTGAAAAATGAAAAATGAGCCATCATGGTTGTAGCAGTAGCTGCAACCTAATAATGCCTTTCCAAAAACTAACCTGACAAGTATGTGTCCAATAAGAGAGTCATTCATACTCCTGTCATTTACCCGTGCCACAGCCATTTAAACATTTGCCTCTCAATTACTTGGACTATCTGTCTTGGCTTTTCTCTGTCTACAATTACCCAGCCCAGTCTCAATTACTTGGACTATATGTCTTGGCTTTTCTCTGTCTACAATTACCCAGCCCAGTCCTGATGCAACCTATTTCCCAAAATAATTTATAAATTAAATTCAAAATCACCGGAATTGAATTGAATTTATCAAGTATTTTGGGCAATCGGTTGCATCAAGACTGGGCGGGGTAATTGTAGACAGAGAAAAGCCAAGACAGAAATATGGAGCCAGTTTTCTCGACTCAATTGAAAATAACAGTGAAAACTGAAAAATGAGCCCTCATGGTTGCAGCAGTAGCTGCAACCTAGTAACTTTTACTTCGGTTTGTCTTAAAAATAAAAGTTTATTAAGAAAAGAAATGTATGGGGAATTAAAAAAACATAAAACCCTTTGTAAATGGCGTCAGATCAAAATCAAAATTGTAACATTAAAATCAGCATGGTCGAAAACCTTGATTAAGGAAATTACAGTCTCCCTCCTTGAACAACAAGGAAAATCACTTTTTTGGATGGGTAGCACTGATCTGTCTCCCGTTTTTTTTGTGTTTTTTTTTCACCAGGGCTAGCGAATTACGAAAACATCGTAGAGAGATATTTAACCCTAGAAAGGTAAGCTTCACAAAAAGTTATTTAGATGGTAATCTTTCGTAAAAATTACTACTTGCAGAAACATTGACTTTTAAAACTCATCACTTATCTCTATTTTAAAAGTAAGCGGGACTTATCGAAAACAGATCTTCAGATAATGTTTTACACAGCACAAAAGGTTGCTTTCATTTCTTGGAGTCACATGGTATGCATGACTTCGCACGGTGTTCACCGCAGAACGGCTTTTTGCAGTGGTTGCAAAAATTGGTAGTCATTCGGCGAATGCGCGCTGGGCAGAGGCTGAAGGTCGTTCTTCTCCCTTCCACAGACGTTCCTGAATGTATTTCACCTGTCACCTCCATTGTTTGACTGATATCGCGTCTGATCAAGCGCTGCAAAGTGGGGGTTCCTAAGCGAGTGGTCATATGCGGCCGGGTCAACTCTTTGGACAGAACATTCATGAAATCTTTTCATGAAAGTGATCTTCCACCAGATTTGGAGATATTGAAGGAGTAGATGACATAACTGTTGATACACGCTTTGTTGATCAACCCATAAAACATGCACATGGGCCACCTGTTTGTCTTCCAAGCCACTGACATTGAACTACACATTTGGTCAAACGTGTCTACACCGCCTTTGGTGTTATTGTAGTACTCAATGATCTCAGGCTTCTTGGTTGGATACATGATACTGGTACCCTCATGGCAAGTTGACAGAAGCAGGACCATTTTTGATGGCTTAGGAGGATAAGACACTAAAGTCAGCTCCCAATCAAAACAGAATATTTAAGGTTCCTTAGATTATCTCTGGTCTTACAAGCAGCTCTTCTGGAAGGTCTCTCTTGTTTTTTCGTATTCCACCAACTGTGACTAGTCAATATAGTTATTTCAGTAGTTCTGTTGCAAACAGACTCTATGTAAACCAGTTGTCAGTCGTGACATTTCTATTTGTCAGTGTGAAAAATTTTTGCTGCTCATTTGTTAAATCCGAAAATAGCCAAATTCAGCATTTTCATGTGCTATTTCCTCAGGAAATTTGCTACGAAGCTTGTAAACAACGTTAAAAACTGATCTAACCTCATTGTCCGAAGAAGCTTACTAATTACCAAGTTTTGATAAAAAAATCCCTTTTCCTGAAATAGGTGAAAAAGTTACGTAGATGGTAAGCTTTCGTAAATTTTACTACTCACCCTAAATATCTCCCCAACCGGTTCAGATAATAAAACCTCGGTGACGGCACAAGAACAGGCTAGTCATAATATTAGCATATCGGGGAGGTCGGTTCGCGCAATGCATCCGTTTCCATGGCAACCGCGAAAAAGTGTTTTTGCGTCGTAAAATTTACGAAAGCTTACCCTTCTAGGGTTAATGGCTCATTTGAACGGAAATTAAATTTGTTAGTGCCTTTTTCAAGTGACAGAAAAGATTGGATGGCAACTAGCCTCCCTCCCTAAAGGCTCCCTTCCCCCTCCCCAAATTTGTCCTATAAAAACCTCGAAATAGACATTTTGTTTAACATAGTTCAAAGGTCCAATAAACATGGTTTTGATGATAATATGACCCTCCGTAGTCCCTGGGAAAGGGTTGTACGTGGTATCAGGCGTATCAGTATCGCAGTATCGGTATCGGACGTATTGGTGTAATCTACATCGTATTAGGCAGTTCAGTACCTCTGTATCGGTCTTCTGTGTTGTTTTTTCATTATTTCCAAAGCTAATTTTTTAAAGCCTTTCCCTGTAATGAAATCTTTTTCAATATTTGAAAAAATACTCAAATATCTCTATCATTTTTTTAATGAAAAAAAACTTATTTTATAATGCTTTATATCCTAAATACCCACGAATTTTTTTTTGGTTAACTTAAAAATGATCTGTTGGTGCAATGTTTTAAGTAGAAAAGCTGAGGCTAGTGTCCTACAATAACTTTCTCAATTCAAGTTGAGTTTACATAGAATACTTACAAAAGAGCGCTGTAGCAATAAAAAGCAAAGTATGGAATAAAAATAACTGACATTTTTAGAGAATAAATTTCAGCAGGGGGGGGGTAAAAGGGGGGCTGGGGGAAAAATAAGGTCTGAGAGAAGTAGCCTCTTTGTAAATTAAAAAAAAGGATCATTTATTATTATACTTACATATTCAAATTATTTACTTGACAATTCCACTGTAATATTCTCTCCATACGTAAGATGGTCTTTCAAACTTAATTAAATTTTAAAAATAAACCTTAAAACGAACAAAAATTATTCTGTATAAAAAAAATCCCGGCAGCGTTGTTTCTAAATTAAATCATCTCTTTTACATACTCCTTCAACTTCCTCAACTACTTTCCAAGAAATACAAAAGGGACCTAAATTTTACCAACGTTCCGCATTTGCCTGAATTTCAATGAGATTTTTTTTCTTTTTCATCTTTTGATACGTTTTTTAAAATTTCTTCATGTTTCAAACAGTTCGTGGTAACGAACTGTAAGTAAGGAGTGATCAAAATTTTGAGATAGCCATTTTGTTCAGCATGTAAAAAACATATTAAATATGTCTTTTAGGATAACTTAAACCTCCAAAGTTCCAGGTAGGTGTTCTTTTTTTTTTTAAATTTGAAAATTGTTTGATATCTAGTTGTGTTTTTGGAAAGTTTACTTACTGGGTAAGGGGTTTTTTTGGGGGGGAGTGGGTTATGGGGGGGGGGTTATGATGGGTGAATCCTTTCATGGAGAAAGTTTTCATTGGAGACGTGATATTGCTATGAAGAGGGCACCAAATTTCCCAGCATTATTTAAAAAACGATCAGAAATTAAATAAAAAAAAAGTTTTTCAACTGAAAGTAAGGAGCAGCATCAAAACTTAAAACGAACAGAAATTATTACGTATATAATAATAATAATAATAATATATTGCGAAAACAGGCTTGCGCCTCTATCTACAAAAATTTAAATAATTAAATGCTTTATCACTATAATGTTTGTCAATTTTGTTCTTAAATGCATTGACTGAATCTGAGTTAACAGTGTCTGATGGTAGTGCATTCCACTCGGAGACAATGCGGTTGCTGAATACCCATCTCCCAACATCTCTTCTGAAACGTTCTTCAGTTAGCTTAAACTCGTGACCTCTCAGGTTATTATTCTTGAATGTTATTATCTCTTCTGGAGGGATGTTGTCGTAGTATCTGTTGCATATTTTGTACACTTCAATAAGATCTCCTCTCAAAAATCGGTCTGAGAGGCTTGGGAGCGACATTTTTTTCAAACGGTCTTGGTATGATAAGTCTCTAAGTGATGGAACGAATTTAGTAGCCCTTCCTTTGGATTTTTTCTATTGCATTGCTGTCTTTTTGAAAAAATGGTTTGGTTTTGTATGACCGTACTCGATCATTGGTCTCACTAACGATTTGAAGAGTATAGAAAACAGTGTTGAGTCAGTAAGAGAGAAATTTCTTTGAATAATTCCCAAGACTTGTGATGACTTAGAGATGATTGACTCGTAGTGCTTGGGGAAAGTCATGTCACTGTCTATTGTCACTCCCAAGTCTTGCGCTCCTTCTTGTATAGGTATCTGTTGTCCTTCAAAGCAGTAGTGTCCAGAAATGTGTTTTGGGCCTAGCCGACTATGACAACTTTTTTCTGTATTCACTTCCATGCTCCATTTTTTCATCCATTCTGCTGTTTTCTTTAAGTCTTGCTGTAGTATTTCTGTATCTTCAAGGCTTGTTATTGCGCGAAAGATTTTCGTGTCATCTGCATAAAGCAGTATCTCTTAAACTATGTTATTTGGGAGATCATTTATGTGAATATTGAATAGTAAAGGCCCCAAAACACTACCTTGAACCACTCCACTTGTGACTTTTGTCTCATTGCTGCTAAGATATCCCTCCAGTTTCACTCGCTGAGATCTTCCTTTCAGAAAGTTGAGAACCCACTTTAGAATAGCATCGCCAACACCGATAGACTGTAGTTTTCGAAGAAGTTGACTTTGTGAGACTTTATCAAAAGCTTTTCTGAGATCTAAATATAAAATGTCTATCTGCATCCCACTATCCATATATTTTCTCCAGGTGTTTGTAGCGACAAGTAGCTGGCTTTCTGCTGATCTTTTCTTGAGGAATCCAAACTGTGCGAGTGAAATGAGGCTCCTTTCGAGTAGGTACTGTAATATATTATCGTGAAGTAAAGATTCTAGTATTTTGCATGTGATACAGGTTAAACTGATAGGTTTGTAATTACTTGGATCTGATTTGCTTCCTTCTTTGAAGAGGGGTATCACTGTTGCTTGCTTCCATGTATCAGGCAGGTTCCCTGTTTGTAGCGACTTGACAAAAATGTAGTGCAATGGCGCTGCATAAGAGCTATATGATTGGGTTCGCCCCCTAGTCAATACCTCGCTCTTTAAGCCAACGATATTTTTTAGTACTTTCATAAGAGCTATTTATTCTAATTAACGGCCTTTGTGATTAAGGGGTAATTTTTAAATAATTGGAACAAAATTCGAACTTTAGCGTTTAGAGCGAAGTTTTGACTAGGGGGCGAACCCCCTAATATACTTATTAAAAATATATGAATGTAGAAGTTCGTTACCTATGTTAACTCTTAAGTTACGTATATTTATTACTAATAAAAACGTTCGTAAATAAAATTAAACAACTTTCGAGAAAGTCATTTAACAAAATAGAAATAAAATGAATGTGCAAATTTGTTTTAACTATTGATCTACGGTGAGCCAAAATCAAAACCTGTATTAATTCAAAAACGTTCAAAAATTAAATATAAAAAAACAAGTTTTTTTTAACTAAAAGTAAAGAGCGACATTAAAACTTAAAACGAAAATAAATTATTAAGTATATTAAAGGGGCTGTCCCCTCCTCAACGACTCGCTCTTTACGCTAAAGTTTGACTCATTCTCACAAATCTATTTTTTTTAAACAATCAAACTCCCCTGTAACCCCCCCCCCTGAAAAAAGTCTTTAAGAATAACCCCCTCCAAAAAAAATCCTGGGTATGGCCTTTTCGTGTAGGCTATACTCTTTCATTTTGAAAAAAAAAATTTAGTTTCGAAATGGAACACTTATATTTATCCCTTCCTTCTCCCTTTACATCGATATTTAACATTTCAATTGCAGTGGTTTGAAAACAAAGCGGGCTATTTAAGCTGAGGGGTGGCTGACTCCGAGAAATTCCAGCACTTTTATTGGGGGGGGGGGGCAAGAGAGTTTCATATTTGGATAGTCAAGGGGCATGGGGTATCCACTATATTTTTTCTTCACATTATTGGGGGGAGGGGTGAAACTCCCCCAACCCCCTGCCCTCTCCCCATCAAACGACGCCCCTGAAATCATATAAGCCAGGCGACGTTTCCAAGCATCGCGGGGAGCCAGCCACCCTGTAGTTTTGGTGCAATTGGTTAATGCACACAAATTACCATAAAATGTTTTCCAAAAAACAAGCTTTTCAATGAAAAATAAAGAGTCATATTAAAACCCAAGACGAAAAGAAATAAAGTCCTATATTGATTCAAGCTTAAAACAAATAAAAGTTACTCATTGGTGTCTATCATGGGCCGGGGGCATGTGCCCTCTCTTATATTTTTACCCTTATATACCCTTATATTTTTTTAAAAGAAAATAGCTGGCATATATTTTGTTTTCAGTAAAACGCAAATGACGCATTGACCTTAAGATGGATTTATGTTCACTTTAAGTTTGAATTAAGTAAAAACAAAAAAAAAATCAACTAAAAGTAAGGAATGACATCAAAACTTAAAACGAACAGATTTTTACTGCGCAAAAATGGGGCGGTTTTCTTTTGATGAATACAAACGGGTTTAGAAGGCGGTCCTTAACTTGACTGCAAAATTTGAATAGCAGGGTTTCAAGCTCTCACCCGTTTTTAAAAGACAAAATCGCAAAAATAGTGTAAAAAGCGGACAGATATGTAGAATTTTGTTTCCCTCTCAGTATTAGCCTTTAGTCAAATTGAGAAAAACTAGAAATTTAAAAAAGAAGAAGGATCAATTAAAGAACGACGTAAGCACGTTTGACAAAACGTTGACAGGAAAGAATACACTTATTTAGCAAGGGCACCGGCAGAAAATCTTCCAGGGGGGCTGAAGGCAAAATACAAGGGGTGGTTGGGGGACAGGAAATATATTTTAGGATATTTACTTTTGTAGGAATAAGTTTATTTTTAAATACTTTTAGTGAAAAACTCTCAAATAAAATGAGCAATTAAATTGCATACAAAATGAAACAAAATATAGTAAATTGTAAACAAAAGTTCCTGGCAAAGGATCGCTTTATTTAATCAATAATGTATGTAATTATTATGCATAATCTTAAAAGAAAATCTGATTCAAACCAAAATTACAGAAAGATTAATTACGTCCATAGATTATAACAGGTGTAGACTTATCTTTATGCAATTTCCTACTCCTTAGAATAGTTTTCAGAAAGAGTAGAGATACTCAAAAATCATCCTGCCTGCATAGATACCACGTCTTGATTTTATACCGGCCATGTAGAATGTACCTCATTCATAACAGGACAATTCTCCACCTCGAATTTAAATCCCTTTTATATTCAGACACTTAAAAACTTAAAGAACAGCGAAAGAAAAAACTAAGTTTAATCTTACTATCCAGCTTTCAAATTGATCCTCTTTCTTTTTATTAGCCTATTCAACTAAATAAAATGAACAGTTTTAAACAATTTTTGTCACAGGAGAATCTTATCAAATAGTATGTGATAAAAAAAAACTGGAAGTAAAAAGTGACTTGGGCCAATATCCACCAAAGCTAAAAATGAAATTCTCTTGACAATTGCTTAACCGACAGTATTGGCTTTTTATGCTGATTCTAAATATATAAAATTATTTCAGTTTATTGTTACCCACCCACAACTAAAAATTTGAGAAAATTTGCCTAGTTTTTGAAAAAAAGAGGAACATCCCCAGAAATGTGAGCGATCTCATTGAAAATCCCTTGATAAAAAAATCATGTCAGAGAACTCTACGATAGAGGTTTCAAGCTCCAGTCTTCAAAATGTGGAGTTTCACATTTTTTTTTTTCAGAAGAAACATCGTCGATGCATGTTTTTTTGTTTTGTTTTTCACAGGGGTGATTGTATCCAAGCGAATGTCCAAGTTAATTGGGAGGGAGCTCATTCAAACGTAAATTGAGAGCTCTTTTTTAAATGACCGTACACGTTGGACCAGAGGAAAGTCTAGCTTTCTGCCATTTTATGGCACCAAACTGCCACTTTACCCCAAAAAGGACAAATTTACAATCAATTTAAAATTGTGAGAAGTTAATTGATTTAAAAGTACCAAAAACTATATTTTATGATTCTCAGTTGCAAAAGAAGTAATGCCAAACTGTGGCTGTACTGGATTCAATCAAGTTGAGTCGCTTTATTTGTAATGAAATTAGGCTATATTTGGTGATCTGTAATTGTGTATCAGCTAAAATGAGGGGGGGGGGGGGAAGCGGAGGGGGAGTCATTCTTTAGTTGGGGATAGGGTAGATTCCTAAACAAGTAGATATTATTGGACATATTGCTTACTCTTCATGAGGCTTCAGATAAATGTTAAAAGAGGTAGAGAGGAGTTGAAATTAATTAAAATGTTTCTCAATACAGCTAAAATATTAAGTTCCCATATCTACCAGCACAGGGGGGGGATAAGCAAGGCAGGCCATCTTCAGCCCCGCTAGTAAATTTATTTGGGGTGACAAATACTGCTAGGAACTTAGTTTTCAGCAATTTCAAACTGTAATATTTTTCTTTTTTCTATTTATATGAAGTACTTCAATGTATTTAAACAAATGAATGCAATCTATTTATCGATAAGAAATCCCATTGCAGAGCTTGTGATGGCTTCAGTTATGTAAAAGATCAAAAGTCTGTCTCATCCTGAACTCCTTACTCTTTATTGGGAAGTTTGCCTTTTGTCCAAATTTTAAAAGAAAATTTAAAATTGAAAAAAAAAGATTTTTCAAAGTACTAAAAACCTTCGTTTAATGAGCAGGGTGTTGAAAAGGGGGCAGTCCCCCTTATATACAATGTAACTTCAATCTGTTATGAAATTTAAACTTGCTCCTTACTTTAGTTGAAAAATCTTTTGTATTTGTTTAATTACATTTCATGAGACTGTAAAGAATTATGAATGCAATACTTTTGGTAACGCAGAAAAAAGATCAACATTTCGATGATCTCTGTTTGGATTTTGATGTTGATCAAATAGTTCATGATAGCTGACGGTAAGTAAGGAGAAATTATAACGTATATGAGGGGATTTCCTCAACACCTCGCTCTTTAAATTGTGTCCCAATTCTTTCCATTTTAAACAAAATGCCGAAAATTGATCAAATGTCATTGGAAGAAGAGTAGCGAAGCAATGGCTTGGGAGGGAAACGGGTTGGCATCAACCTCTTGACTTTCAGAAAAAGCACTAAAACTTCCAATTTTCAGATGAATGAGCACCTTCCCAAGTTTCTACGACAACTCCTTCCATGCCGAAAAAGATTAATAAATTGAAACCCTATTTCTCTCTACTTATATTGCATTTCAGAAATTCTCATTGAAAACCGCCAACAATTTCATCATTTCAACACAAAATTTAAAGAGGGCTAATTAAATGGTAATAAAAGGATTTATTCTGGTATGCAAAAATTGAACACAGTGAGTGGAGATAAACGACACACCCTATAAAAATAAAAATACATATATCATTAGGTCGTAACAAAACATAATGCGCAAAACATATCTTATACCTCTTTCCCTACATAGCATGATCAAGTAGAAATTTTTTTTAGTAACTTAAAAGAAAAAAAATACTTTATTAGCATTAATTATTCGGTATGGAATGAAAAAAAAATATAGAAACAGTGCAATTCATCTTTTCTTCTAATCTAAACACTTTACCAGGAAAATTCTTATTACACTTCGAAAATTTATATATACTATATAAATTTAGAGTAATATATATACTATATAATTTTTATATATTATAGAGTAATATTTATATATACTATATAATTTACTATATAAATTCAGAGTTTTTAGAGTTGCTTCCAATTTAGGTCTGTCCAAAATAATGTGAAAATAAGATTACGCAAGGATTCTAAAGTTGAAAGTATCCCAACAGAGTTAGCTTTGGGAAAACATATGAGTCAATATAAGTATTCAGCAAAAAACATGCTTTATGAATGATGATGAGTTAAAAGAATCGTTCCTCCCCAAGGGCATAATTTTTTCCCATTCTTGGCCTTCTTGAAATCTCTGCTTCCCATGAAATGTTAGTGTCTCCTGAGGTAAAATTCTGTTAATGTCCTCAAGTGAGACCTAGCTATTATGGCTATCCTCTTTTCATACTGAGGATCAGGATAAAAACTAAAATGTCAAAGTTGGCTGTGAAGTTCGCTTAGTTATTAGGCTTTTAGGCTGAAACTTTCAGGGCATGATGAGGGGGATGTTCAACTGATATAAAGGCAATATGATTAAGGTAACATTTAAATTAATATGTTATATAGTAATCCGAATCAAAGGTTAGAATTTCAACAGAAAAAAAGAAGCTAATTGTCTTTTTGTATAAAAAAGAGAGTATAAAATTTGGCTTGATATGAGTTGAAAAAAGTTTAATTTACACGTCTAGAAAGTGCTTACACAAAAATTTGTCAATAAATATTATTTTTCATAAAACTTTTATAGGCGATTTTGTTTCGTAATACATTTGTTTTGTGATTTTCCTTAACTAGAAATTTTTGAAGCTACTATCCTATTCTTAAAATTACCAATTCTCAACATATTTTACCCTCTGAATCTAATGTTTTTCTAACTAATACCGAGAACCCTTGTGTGATTTTTGCTGATAAACATAACAAAAATTTTTGTCGAATCTCGAATATTTTTTTTAAAGTGTAGTTGTATGTACTAAATTTTGTCTTCTTTTTAAGGAAGAGGATTCGTACAATTACTCCCCCCCGGAAAAGAGAGCTAAGGCTAACGGCGTTACTCCAATATAACAGCAAGTAGAGATAGGTGCCCAAGATCAACCCAAGCCAACCTCTGTGAATCCGGGTAGAAAGCTGAAAAGAGAGTGGATGATAGCTCATAACGTTACTGCTGCTGCTCAAGATTGTGAGGTCACCCCCTATCAAGCATTACCGGGCCCTTCACGACCAATGCAACTCGAGAATGATGTGGCCCCTACAGCTCTCGACATGCAAACTGCAAATTTAAGCGTGAGTTTTTAAATATTATTTCTCGCTAATGATTCTTTTTCCCAAGTCAATTTGAAGGAGTGTGTGAGCGGTGCATGCGCCGCTTATTTTTCTGTTTACCCGATAATTCATGGAGATAGTATAATGAATAATGCAAATTCAATAACGATGTAATGATTTTCATTATTTTGTTGTGTGTGTGTGTGAGCGGTGAATGTGCCGCATCTACACTATAATTCATTGAGATAGTATAATGAAAAGTGCAAATTCAATAACGTCGTAATTATTGGTGTGTGTGTGTGTGTGTGTGCGTGAGCGGTGCATGCGCTGCGTCTACTAGATAATTCCTTGAGATAGTATACTGAATAGTGCCAATTCAATTACAACGTAATGATTGAATGGCGTATATTCATTTCAATATCATTATATCTTATGTTTGTTCCGGATGCTGTAAATTTTTCAATAGACATATCAACTAAATTGTATTTTGATGCTGATTTTGAATATCTTTAAATTATTTCGTTTAACTTAATCCATCAAAAGTTATGAGAAAATTAAGAATTATTGAAGTAAAAATTTTGACATCGCATAATTTGTTTCCACAACACGTTTCTATCTGGTTTCGGAGACATAATTACTTATAGGCTAATGGAATATATATAGACCTATAGGGGTTAGAAACGTAATTTCAACCTGTAAGAATATTTCAACCAAGAAGAATATTTCATTCGAAATAATTGAAAGTTCCATCAACTATGTATGTGGGGATAACATAAACTCCACACGCCCATTGTGCATGGGTCGGAAGTTATGCAAATGAAGTTATGTTAATCATAATGAAATATACCAAAACATAATAAGAATATAATACTTTAGTAACACAATTATGGAAACAACAAAAAGAATTATGAAAAGCAGGCATCATAATGAAATATACCAAAATATGATGAGAATATAATACTTTAGTAACAAAATTATGGAACTACAAAAAGAATTATGGAAAGCAGGCCGTCCAGAACGCATTACATTAAATAACTAACTTAAACAACTCTATACATTAGACAAGGAAGGATAATCCTCCGTAACCCCCTCCTCCGACACCCCCCTGCCCCATCATAAGAAAAACCTCCTGAAACGTCTTTATACTTCCCATTAACCAATACTATATGAAAACAATGGGCAAAAATCATAACTTCCAGACCTTCCCCCGGGAACTGTGGGGGATTAAGTCATCCTGAAAGACATATTTATTAGATTTTCGACTATGCTGAACAAAATGGTTATCTCAAAATTTTGTTGTGTGTTTGTGTGTGTGTGTGTGTATGTGTGTGTGTGTGAGCGGTGGATGCGCCGCTTATTTTTCTGTCTACCCAATAATTCATGGAGATAGTATAATGAATATTGCATGGAAGGGCAGAGGATAGGTCGACGAATTTTTTATTCCTAGATTAATAATTGAGAATAGTATCAGTTATCAGACCCCTTAACTTTGATGAACTGGGCCTTAACTTTACAAATTAAGAGCAGTTTGATTCAGCCGATGGAAGAGCTCTAGCTTAGTTAGTATTGCAAAGTACATCACATAAATATACGCTAATGGGTTTGAGGTAGGAGACGAGGTTCGTAGCAAGTTTCCTATTGAACCAAGATTGTGCTCTATACTCATTTAAAAAGATCAGTTTAATGTATTTCGTCATAGTGGAGACGGCAAATCCCATTTGAGAGGACAAAATCAAATCGGTAAGTAAAAATCGCCAAGACTTAGATTATCCTGATGATTTAACCATTTTAGACGAAAATGTTAGCAAAATGAATGATTTTTGAATATTTTGTTCGGTCAGTGAGTAAAAATAGGCTCGAAAATTAGTATCAGTGAAAATAATTTGCATTAGCTGGGAATATGGTGGGGGGTTGGCGTCCCAACCCGGCACTTATTGCGTATTTTTTTACGTTTACCCAACCGCTGGTAGAATATGCTTTTCCCGTTTGGCATTACGGCCTGACTTAAGACAAGAATAACAGCATAAAAAGAATTCAATGCCGAGCTCTTCTGGTAGTTTCTGGATCTCCTAAAGTTCCTTAATGCTCCCCTTTAAAACAATTTTCCCTTACAACTCTTCCGGAACGCCGTAATGAAATACATTTTAAGTTTAGTGTCGATATGTTGTCTTATCTGCGGCTTCGTGAAATCCCCCCCCTCATTATCTCTCATCGCACAAACGACTCCTGCAACAATTATCTGAATCTAAAATTCAGCCGGTCAGCACGACATACGCGTTACGCAAATAGTTTCGTTCCTTAATCTGTCAAGAATTAATACTAGACTCACTCGCCATTACTTGTACATATTTTTTCTTTAGTTCATTATCATTTTTACTTTATGTTGATTTTAAAGTTACTTTCTTCAATTTGAACTTGGTTATTTTTTTTTACTTTTTCAGAAAGTTGGACATTTTAATATCTTAGGTTTTAATATGACTCTGTTTGGGATATTTTAAATAAAAAAACTAACTTGTACGAGGATGGCTATGGCTGTGAGTTTTTTGCCTACTGCCTTATCTTTTGTTGTGACAGAACTTCCACTGATTGGCATGACCGTTTAAAGCATTTGACAATAAAATTATTAGAGTTAAGTTAAATAAATGAAGACGAAAAAGTTATCTTGGGTAACAAGATGATCGATCAGGGGAATAGCTAAACTTACCAAGATAGTGTTATTGGTAAATATGGTGGATACAATGAACATGTTAGAAGTAGTATAACATAGCCAAAGGATGGGTTTTTACGGTCGAAAAAAGTTAGAAAAAATGGGAAGATTAGCCTGATGAACTGAATTAGGATATTGAAAGCTGCACTGACAACAATGGTCAGGTATATTTCTAAAAATAGACATTCCAAATACAGAAAATGATTTATTAGGTATTATTCAGAAGAATTGTCTTTGAGTTGTATTGCGTACCTCTGTGATATAGCTTAATTCAAAATCTGAACTGTGTGAAAAACATGGTTCTATCTCACTTTTCAGGACTATGATGAAAGGTTGAGGTGGTTGGGATACCTTTTCCGGATGACAGAATGCCAAATATCAACCTTTCTGGCAAGCCATCTAGGGGCAAACTAAAAACAGGTCTTACCAGAATTGGGTTGAAGAAGGTTGTAAGAATTAATTTATGAGGGATGAGAACTTCCTAAGAGAGTGCAAAAAGGTAGTTTTAAATACAGGTGAATGGAGAAGGAGCGTGCGTAGCTGGGCTTTCCTGCGGCGGCTTAATGTCGAAGTGAGTTTTTAGTAATAGCAGTAGAAGTTTTACACTTATATCGTGAAAATCGATAGTGTTTTATTAACTGACTCAAGCTTGAAGTTAAAAAACTTTACCGTGATCGAAATGACAGTGCCATTCATAGCCATTTGTTATTTGCTACACTCTTTTGAAGACAATTTGCATTGGGACAAAAGCCATCGGCCAAATGTTAGAATAACTGTTTGTGGCTTTGTTTAGGTTCTCTTTCCTTTTTTTCTTTTTTCTCTTCAGCCGTTTCTAAGCTGGACCACGATCAGTAAGCTGACTTTTACAGTAGATAAAACTTTGTATTAATTTAATGGCATTCTATTGAATATTAATTTTATGGTATTATCTGAAGTTATTCTAGCGCAAGAATTGTTCGGATTACTGAATCCCAGCATCGTTCTAACTTTGATTTTATCTTTATATTATATTGAAGATTTAGGTTCATGAAATTTACAGATCCACGTATATTCATAGTATTAATTACATACATATATACATCAATCAATTATCAATTAAGATCAAAGGAAATAAAGGCTTTAATAATAAACTAATACTTCTACTACAACTACCCAAATTTCACTCTACAACCAGACTACCAACGACCAACTCAGATGCGCACACTCTTCTTCCATCCCAATCTATTCAAAACTTCTCTCTTTACTCCATTTTTACCTCTTCTCTTTTTGTAAAAGAAAGAGATAGAGAGACAGAAATAAGTTTTGCTCACGTAATAAAGCTTTTTGAATCCTAATAGGAAAAGAACTTCTGCCTTTACTGATACTCAATTAGTTTGGAAAACTTAGAACAGTGGAAGCTCAAGACCACAGATGGTGGATGCTACAGGGTGTGCAAGTTCAAGACTGAAAAGTGCAAATTTTGATCAAAGAGATGATAGCCAAACATAATAGAAAAGAAACAACAGAAATAATTAGCCAAAAATGGTACAACAGAATAATAATTATATCAGAATGTAAAAACAGATTTAAAACATAAAGATGGTAATGATAATAATTCAGGAATACATCTTTAATTTTTCAATGAGCAGCAATTGTGTTTTTATGCATGTATGTATTTTTTATGGTTTATGTATTATATTGTCATGTATGTATTTTATTTCTGAATCGTCTTGATGTTTTTTTCTGAAAAATGGTATACTTAGGTCATCTAGTCCTGAAAGAACGAGTTACATAAACCCTGACGTTTGGATAAGTCGTTTTCTCCTTCCAGCGCTCTTGACATACCTTCTGAAGTCATTTTCAAAGAAAAATTACGAGATAAAAACACCAGATAATCTGTTAAAATTAAGTTTGACTACATTGACATTATTACTGTTATCAGTTTCCGATCCAATTTACCTCTATATTACATTAATTTAGGTTGACCGAGCAGTTCAATTAAACTTGGGAAGGTGAAAACCTTAAAAATATATTCAACCAAAAACATTACTATTTACGACTGCATTTTTAGTAAAGTAAGCTTGTTCTTTTTGTATATATCGGAAGCAAAAATTCACAAATTAATTAAGCGAAAACATTACCCACTCCTTCCTCTCCCGTAAAACCTTTTAATGTAACTTTTATAGATTTAGTTGAACTGAGATACACTATTTTTTTGCCAAGTCAATTCATTAATGGCTGTCCTAAAACTATACAACGGAAACACAAACCTACTATTCTAAAAATTTGGTTGGATATAGCATTATTTTTAGTTGGATATCGTGCTGAGGTCACTATCAAAGTTAAATTGACTCATTCTGATAACGTTCAAAGCGGCTAATTAATTTAACAATCATTACATACAAATTTAATATAAATAGGAGATAAAATCCAATTCTAAATCACCCGCGGTTTGAGCATAAACTTAACCAACTTAAGCAAAAAAAAAGATTATTGCTGGCTCACTCCTTGGTCATACATTTCCATCCTTGGTCAAACATTTAAAAGAAAGACTTTTTAAATGTTATCGTTTCCACAACAAAACACATTCCCCTGTGTTGAAATTTCAATAAATTTTTAAGAAAAATTTCGCTTTATGAATTTTAGGGATATTGGGCGACACTGAAATAGGGCTTAGGTTTAAGGACTAAAACATACGACTGGAGTCCCCCACTAGTTTTCCTAATTTTTCTTATTTCTTAGTTAAACTTCCACCTACAAAAGAGATTCCTTATAATCCCTCTCGAACGAAAGTAAGACCAATCAATATACAGTGCATACTTTTGCTTAATTCGAGAGCCATTATAATGCATTCTTGACTACCAACATAAAATATGGGGCAGTTTTTTTTTTTCAAAATAGAATATATTGCATTTTTAAATTAGTATTTGCTTAATGAAACCGCTTCATGGTTATAGCAATATTAATATTTCTTCGAAGTCTAAATAAAAAAAGACTCGACCAGTCAAGGTATCTGAGACAGGCCCGTCTCACTTGGGAAATTATATTCAAGAATAAGATTTTGTAGTCATGCAAGACGTTAAAATCGATTAAACCTAAGCAAACGAGGTAAACAATCAGAAAAACATTTGATCATCAGTATTGATACATGACATTATGTAAATAATTTCTTAGACCACACTGCTTTTCTATTTACGAAAAATTAAGCAAAAAAAAACACAGGTTTTAATTTCAAGAAAGCAGTGAACAAAAAATAAAAACAAACAGCATTTTAATTTTAAAAAAAAATTCCGAATATTTTGGCCCCACTTCCGGGAGCCCTCCTAACGGAAAAAGCCAGTGAGATTTAGTAAGGGGGGATTGACCTGGGTTTTGGTGACCTTTTTTGTTTGTTCAAGTAAATATAGCCTTCCCTTTTCATAGATTCCCCTTTCTACAGTGAATGTTTGAGAGGAGAGTGACCCATGTTTCACTATAGACATTCGCTTTGGTTTTATTCTTTTGTTGTAACATCAGTACTGGAAGTTTGTTTAGAATATGAGTCGTTCGTTTTATTTTCTTTTTCGTGTGTTTAGTTTTCGTTTTTTGTGTGTTATTTTTTTTACAAACATTTTTTGCTTTTCCCCTTATTTTCGGGTTTAGTAAGGCTCCCCGACGTTGGGCTGAAACATTCGTTTTTTTTTATTATTATTGTTTTTTGTTAGTTTTTTTTTTGTTCACTGCTTTGTTGAAATTAAACCGTTTTTTTTTCTTTGTTTTTTGGCATTATGTACTTCTTAGCGTTAAATAATAATTTTTCTTAACTGGATAAAAGTCAAATATAATTCACTAATTTTACGCTTGAACCTAATCATTTACGCTAAACCTATATCCAAGAATAACTTTTACATAGTTTATTTTTTGCGTTATGCTTCTTTTAAGTTATGCTATTATTGGAGCTATTTTAAGGAATGTGTTTGAGACATTTTATCATTTGGTCTTCTTTTTATGGCCACTACAAAGCCCGGTGTGGAGGGCAACTTGCATGCTTAATTTACTTTTCCTGCCTTGAATAACTGTTTATGTCAATCTTTTCTCATTTCTGTATAATCGTTCAAATCTCCAGAGTTTATTTTGTCAGCCAAAATTTCATCTGAAAGACCGAAAAACAGCCATTATCAACGGCTTGAAGGCAAAAAGTAGGATTTCTTCCAGGAATATTTTAAGCAATAAAACTGTTAAAAAGTAATCCTTTTTTAAAATCAAGAAATTACTTAAGATGTAGGACTGAAAATGTATTAGTTAGATTCAGGGCTGTATCCATGATTTTTTTTTTCGGGGGGGGGGGGTACAGATAAACTTAAACATGTATTTTTGTTACATTTGTAAGAGTCAGAAAAAAATTTTAAGGGGGGTCAAACCCCTCAGCCCTTCTGTATACGGTCTTGGTTACATTATTCCTACTTGTGAATTTCACACTAACTGCATTTTCATTTTAAAAGCAGCCTTTTTGTTTTGAATTCTTTCCAGATTGAACTTCAAAAGTTCATCAGATGCTTGCCATATTCTCCTGTAGCAAACCACAACCTTTTTTACGTTAGTTTTTTCCCTAGGGTTTTTTTAGGGTAAAATTGACTTCTTCTTTAGCTCAATTTTTTTCTTTAGTAGGCATTAAATATGGCACATTTCTAGTCTTCTTACTTCTATGTGGAAATTTCGTTCTCTGTCTAAATTCCCCTAATCACATGTGTCTAAACAACTTCTCATGTGTCTAAACTTCAATTTCAATAAAAAAAAAAAAAATCAAATAGTTAATTTCCTTAAATTTAAAATTTCTTAAATTTCTTATTTCTCTTCATATGTCAGTTTGATTCAATAATTTATTTTTTTATCAATCCCTTACTCCTCCGTTTCCCCTTAAGACAGTGAAATCTTGCTAGGTTAGAAAAATGAAATTGGGTACACATGTCTTTCTGTTTTGTCCAGTTTTTTCTATATTTTGGCCTTTAGGAACAAAATAATTAATTAGATACGAAATGTAAAGTTTAGACTAGTTTCAATTGAAGATAGGAATGTATACAATGATATATCCCAATCTTGGCTGCGTCTAGGAGGTTGGGGTTGACACTGGGTTTGTCCCCCCCCCCCCAACACCTAAAAATATATATTCAATCTGTAAAAAAAGTAAAAAAAAAATCCATATAAACAAATAAATCGGGCATTGGTAGAATTAAGTTTTGTATACCCCCCCCCCCCCCAACAGCCCTGGATACGGTTTTTATCACAATATATCACCAATATAATGCCCTATATTAGTGATAAAAGAGAGTAAGGAGAGATGTGATACATATACTGTAAATGTGTTGAGCCAAGTGTTGCCAAATTTCTCTGGGACTCAATTCAAAATAAGCAAAATATGGACATTTTCGGTGTTCTTTCAGAAAGTTTCCGGGTCCGCTTGACTCAAACTCAAAGTAACACCTAGAGGTCTTACTTTGAGTTTGAGTTTCCCATTGAAATCCCCTTTTTAAATCATTTCAAGTTAGATTATGTTCAATTAAGAACTTTGTCACACACACAGGTAAATTTCAGACTGAGGCAGGTTTGATATAGAAATTATAACATAGTTAAAGTAATAGAAAAACACTTTATTAGGAGTATATATAGGACAACCATGGGGATGGGGGACATTTTCAAGTCAATTGATTATTATATTTGAAAAGAATATAACAGTTCGAGCACTGAAGTGGGTTTACTAGTCTCTATGCGAGTAACCGCCGTTTCCAGGTGAGGCGGCATTTAATATTGAATGTACACAAGTTTTCGATGTGGTTTGTTAAAAAAAAATTTGAAACACCCTCCAACCCCCTCCCCCGAAAAAATCCTGGATAAGTCATGAATGCCAGTTATGAAATCATTCATAGCTAGGTCTAATGTCTTTCAATTTAGCAGACATACGATATCAGTTTTCCTAAAAAGTCAAAACTAAAGGGCACTGATTCCAACCTGACCTTCTTGTGGGATATCTCTCATAGCCCAAAAGAATGAAAATTTTTAAGAAAAAATCAAGTTTTACACCAAATAAATATTGACATCCACTAAATTTGGAAAGTCGCATTCCCAAAGATGGTCACAATTAACCCCCCCCCCCCAAAAAAACTTGTAAAAACGAAACTAAAATGCATGGAAACAATTTCTTAGGCTTTAAAAATAAATTACAATCTAATTCCAAACACCCACCCTCACTCACCAAACAAAATTCCTTGGTACTACACGTTAATAAAATACAAAACAAATAATTCCAAACAATATATGAATGAATACTAAAATAAATAACAATAATAAAACTAGTCTTTTACATCCCTGACGGTTTGTTATAAATGTTGCCTCTTTTGTTTCTCCGTTTACGTACCAGCCATTTCTTAAAAAGGCACATCAGTTCAAACAAGATATCTGTCAAATGAACATTCGGATTTAGTACCCTCGCGGTCAATCCCAAAGAGATGGAAGGAAAACCTCATGATTTACCGCTTTACTGACCTTCATTGTCTAGCAGAGGACCGCAAGGCATACAGGCGGTACATCCAGGTCATTACAAAAAAAGGGGCCCCAAGACGATCTGCAAGGATTGACAATATTTAAGTAAAAGCAGTAAATAACTAGATAATTCCCAAGGAGGCACAATACCTAGGATGATGATGTTTTTTTAAAAGTCTATGAATAATGCTTTAAAGAATTAAACCGTGATTTTGCGATTTTTGCGATGATTACAGAATGGCAACACCTTGGCAATAAGACTCACAAATGAAAATTGTAAACTTCTGAAATCTTTTCAATACAAAATTTTACAGATTATGAATAGGTAATTGTTTCAGTCACTAACAAGTGTTAGTGAAAGCATTGTCGTTGGAGCAGCTAAATTGCTACGTTACAACCAAAACCATTATCTCCCATTCCATTAAATACAATCGTCTCTTCCAAACTCTGCTCGAGCTTTTGGCTTCGATCCCCTTTAAGAATACAATTTATCTTGTTTTCCATACTCCAGTCACCGAAAAATCGATTTGACGCCCTTTGGGATAATAATGATTCGAAATATATTTGCTTTTTTTAGTTTCTGTCCTCAAGGATTGGATTCGATTTTTTAACTCTGTTTATAAATTATTGCTTCATATTTTTTAAGGATCATAGCAGAGTTTGGGAAAAAAGATGGTTTAAATGGAAAAAAACAATTTCGTAATTCACATTGTCTTCCTATGAGAAAACCAAAATGATGGAAACAGGGGCCAAGAATTGCATTTTTAAGAATGAAATATTACCAGATGAAAGAAGTAAATATTAGACGAAAAGCAAAAAAATGTCAAAAAGAATATTAGATGAAAAATAAATAACGGATGAAAAGATCCCTCTCTCCTTCACAAATAAGAGAAATTTGAAAAATATAAGATCGAATGAGAAATCTGGACTTTATTTTATTAATTTCTTTTTTAATTGGATGGGAGCTACAACCTTCCTACATTTAGGTTATACAAATCAGTTGAAGATCCCAAGTCAAATTTCGGTGAAAAAGAATGTCTTTTTTTTAGGAAAATTCAAAGCTCATGTTTTTTATTTGTAGTTGAAAAACGTCAGTTGAACATCCAATAGCTTCGAAAATAACATGAAAATCAGTAGACAGTTAACAAAAAAATAACTAGGAAGTCGAGAGAAAGAGAACAACAACTGTATTTTTTTTAAATATTCATGCAGTAAAGTCAGAAATGGCTTTCTTTTTCCTGTAATCACTTGTTTATTTAACAGAACATGGTCAAATTTGCCCTACAGAGTTAAACTTTTTAGAAAAATTGGCCAATGGAAATGGCTTTTAGGACTCATTTAGGACTCCCTATTGTGAACTAAAAGCGGTATTTCCCATTAATAAGGACTCTGGAAAATGAGCCCACCCCCCCCCCCAAATTAATGCTTACTTGACATGAACGTCTTTTACTTTAGCCTCCATATTTCGTTGGTACATGACGAACCACTTACTGGGAGCGGGAGCACTGGTCAATTTCTTGTTGCACATTCCATGAGTCCAATTCACTTCAAGCAGGGCGTAGTCAAGCGCCTCGCCACCTAAAAGGATTTTCTCTGCTCCAAGCGTACGGCACTAGAATATAAAAAAAAATTTAATGGCAAACACTAGATAATTTGAATATCAAAGTACAGGCTTCAGACGCCTTGACCCTTTACTCTTTTGACGTTATAAATAACTCCGAAAAAAGTTTCTCCTTCTTGCCAATTCTCAGATAAAAAAAAGAAAATATTAAATTAAAACAATTGAAAATTTGTCAAGAGTTATGTAAAAGGAGCACCACTGCTGAGACATCTTCAACATTTTGCTTAATGCATACAAAATGAGGATTTTTGTAATTTTTTCTTCTACCACGTCTTTTGAGTTATTAAAAAAAACAATATAGAAACATTTTTGATCCTTCGTAAATTAAATAAAAAAAACAAGTTTTTTAAACTGAAAGTAAGGAGCGACATTAAAACTTAAAATGAACAGAAATTATTCCGTATATGAAAGGGGCTGCCCCCTCCTCAACGCCTTGCTCTTTACGCTAAAGTTTTTAATTGTTTTAAAAAATAAAGTTGCGAGACAGAGTCAAACTTTAGCGTAAAGAGCTAGGCGTTGAGGAGGGGACAGCCCCTTTCACATACCGAATAATTTCTGTTCGTTTTAAGTTTTAATGTCGCTCCTTACTTTCAGTTTAAAAAACTTGTTTTTTTTATTTAATTTCTGATCGTTTTTTAGTTGATACAGCTTTTATTTTGGCCAACCGTCATTGAATAAGTAAACAAAATTTGCATAAAAATTTTACTTTTCTTTTGCTAAATGGATGTCTTTACAAATTAACTTACGTAACTAACTTCTATATTCGTATATTTTTCTTCTGGCAAAAAAATACAAAGTTGCAGATTTTTGCAGATATGAGCTTGAAAGCTATCTAATCGAGTCGTTTGATACGCTGAATGTGGCGGTGTAGTTTTGATTAAAACTCATTCACTCGTAGGGGGTGTCTCCCCCCTCTTTAAAAGATCGGGTAAATTTTCACAGGCTTATAGCCTTTGATGAGTAATACTAAACTTAATAAAATTTATATATTTAGAATCAGCATTATAAACACATTCTTTTGATACGTTTATTGACATCAAAATTCCGTTTTTAAAAGTTTCGATTACTATTAAGCCGTATCGCTTGTTTTTTTATTGTTTTTTTTTATTACGTATATGGTATTACGTATATGAGGGGGTTCTCCCCTTAGTCAATACCACGCTCTATACGTTAAAAGTAAAAAAAAAATTTTATTCACAAACCCCTGTATCACAAAGGCCGTTTAATTAGAATAGATAGCTCTTTTGAAAGCACTAAAAAAAACTGTAGCGTAAAGAGCAAGGTATTGACTTGGGGGAGAACCCCCTCACATACGATATAAATTCTGTTCGTTTTAAGTTCTAATGTTGCTTCTTATTTTCAGTTGAAAAAACTTGTTTTTTTTATTTAATTTCTGATCGTTTTTTAAATAATGCTTGGAAATCCGGCGCCCCCTTCATAGAAATGTCCCTTACCCCAAAGAAACATCCTCCACGGAAAGATTTTCCAGAGTAACCCCCTCCTCTAGCCCCCCCCCCCTCCAGGAAAAAATCCTTCCTGAAAATGTCTGTATACTTCCCAATAACCAATAAATAATGCTGGCAAGTCCGGCGCCCCCTTCATGGCAATTTCCCTTCCCCCATGAAAACTTCCTTCATGTACATATCCTCCAACATACCCCCCGACCCACCCTTCCCTCCCACTACCAGAAAAAAAACCTCCTTAAAACTTCTGTATACTTCCCAATAACCAATACTATATGTTAACATTGGGTAAAGTTCATAACTTTTAGCCCTCCCCCTGGGGAGTTCGGGGGATTAAGTCATCCTAAAAGACATATTTATCATATTTTCGACCATGCTGGACAAAATGGCTATCTCAAAATTTTGATCAGGTGACTTTGGGGAAAAAATAAGCGTGGGAGGGGGCCTAGTTGCCCTCCATTTTTTTGGTCACTTAAAAAGGGCACTAGAACTTTTAATTTCCGTTCCAATAAGCTCTCCCACGATATTCTAGGACCACTGGGTTGATACGATCACCTCTGGGCAAAAAAAATAAATGAACACGCAACCGAGATCTTTCTTCTGGCAAAAAATGTAAAATTCCACATTTTTGTAGATAGGAGCTTGAAACCTCTACAGTAGGGTTCTCTGATACGCTGAATATGATGGTGGGATTTTCATTAAGGTTCTATAACTTTTAGGGGGTCTTTCCCCCTTTTTTGAAAATCAGTCAAATTTTCTCAGGCGCGTCACTTTTGATGGGTAGCACTAAACTTGATGAAAGTTATATATTTGAAATCAGCATTCAAATCGAATTCTTTTGATGTATCTATTGGTATCAAAAACCCGTTTTCTAGAGTTTCGGTTACCATTGAGCCGGGTCGCTCCTTACTTACAGTTCGTTACCACCAACTGTTTGATTACAAGCATCTTAGAAACTTGGTTTTGTCATGCCTATTCAAGTAGAACCATATAGATCCTGTCATTTAAAGAAGGTCAGACATACCTCCAGCTTAGACTCGGTCTAAGATAACTTTTATTCAGCATAACAGATTCAATTGAAAATTGAATCTGCATTTTTAAATATACTACTATGATTTTTTAAATTTTATCCTGATTTACGAAAAACAACTCGTAAAATCTTTCTAAGATTAGCTGACAACTGAGTATACCAATAAAATTACTAACGAGCTAGCTTTCTTCTTACGTTAGAAAAAAAATTATAACCTATTTCCCATATTAGCTGGGTACAACAATTTACTTATAGGACCATGGGTAGCTTTTAAGACTAAACTAACGTGAGTGTTGAACAGGCATCACCACACCAGATAACCTTTGTAATTCATTTTTAACTTTGTGTAGTATAATAAAGAAAAAATAGTGAAGAAGTAAGTTGCAAATCTGAATTTGCGAAAAAAACAACAACATAGAAGCATGAAAAACAACAAGAAACACTAAATGCTCGATGGTGCTGCCGATTGTTCCCAATGCTAGCAGCAGATTTTCTATACTCGGCCTATAGCTTGAGCCTCAAGTCAAATTAAAGATTTTCAAAATGAAAACAAAAGATGGGACACTTAAATTTCTATAATAATTATAATTATATTTTTTCAATAGCTTTTCTTGGAAGATCACAAGCCGTAACATTTGTGGTGTGGCCAGCTTTCCTGGGATCAAACAGCATTCGCACGGGATTCTAGTTAATGGATAATTCTTCTGGGATTGGTCTGTTTTGGTTGGCGTTTTCGGGCTAAAAAACCTCTTAATAGCTAATTTATCAAATAAGGGTTGCCTCCTTGTAGTAGCATAATATGTGTAGGCATGGATATATAATGAGTCGAAGGTAATAGGCTGAAGATTGGCTGTGCAAGATTATGACTCTTGCTGATAGTAGAGCATCGCCAAATGCTTAAAACCATGTTATGACCAAGATGGGCCCAGGGTTAGCAAAAAGCCTCCATTCAATTCAAGGTTTCAGGAACTTCTTGCTGTCCAGTTCTAAGTAGACTTAAGCGCTTCGGTGTAGGCCTGAGAAAATATGTTAGTACTCGTCCTGCACTGGTTCTGGGACCATTGCTTTTCCTGAGCCAAAACAATTTTAATTATTAGAAGAATACGAAGATTGAATATTGGAATGTTATGAGTTAAAAAATAACTATCGTTGACATTTTGACTAAGGAATTCAGACGCTTCGAATTAAAATTATTATGAATTTCAGAAACTCATATCCAGGGGTTGGAAATACAAAATTAGGTGATACAGAATTTACCTACTTTTTATTTAATCATAGTACATAATGTTTTCACCATTTACTCATTGTATGTTCAAGCACATTAAAATTAGCAGCCTATCTTAGATCTGAAATTACCAAAAAAACATATTTATTTAAGTTTTTGGAGGGGGGGGGGTCATTTAGAACAAAAAAAAATTTGGGCACAAACTGTAGAACTGCAGTTTGCATTTTTATCTGATATAAAGCAAAGAGAAACTAATGTAAATGAGGGGTAAGAAGGAAGACGTACTTGAGGAGTAATATAAAAAAAGGAGAGAAACAGAAGAAGTAAAGTCGTTGAATTGATCCTTTTTTTTAAATCAAGGTTCTTCATGTAAACTTTTGCACTATATTCTTGATACGCAGAATTTATCAAATAAATCAGTAAACTCATTACATCAATTTTATAACATATTTCAGTCATAAAATTCAGAAATCAGCAACCATTGTATTCCCAAAGACAACTCCATCTTGAAATCATTGCTACCCCATTTTATTCTGTGTGGTACTGTATATATTTGGTTTAGTTTTCTGATTTTTTTACCCACCTTTTTTGTTGAATAAGTCTACGGTACAATAACTGTAAACTGCATGTACAGGCATTTTTTTATTAAAAGCTGGATTCATGAGTTCTCTAAATTTTTTATGACCTATATGGTTATAAGTTTCCATTCAATCATTTAAAATAACCAGACTTCAATTTCTTTGTTCTTGCTACATTTACAATAAATATTCTCTACCAAACCACAAGCATTTGGTAAGTGTTTCACTGAGCATGAGGATCAGTGTTAAAATAGCTTTGCTAAGCTCCAAAGTTTTTTCAGAGGCCTGTTCCAGCGCTTCCACTTACTGTCTATTTTGAAATTTCCATTGTAATTTACATAAACAGAAAACAACAAGAGGAATGGACCTTTATTTTGGTCCAACGAAAAAAGCACTACCGCCATCTAGCGTTTGGCGTTTTTTGACATTTTTTGAACTTACCCAATTGTTTTTTTTTTTCAAACGAGTCATTTACTAATATATTAATCACCCAATTACGCTAGTAACACTAATGTTGCTTTACTTTTACGCTAAAAAAAAAACAACGAAGAAACGTTAGATGGCGTTAATAATTTTTTGTGTCAATATTAGCGCTAGTTTTCACTCCTATATGTCACCAATCTCTTGAATAGACCTTATAAATAGGTCAATTCAAGCCCCATAAAATCGGTATTTTCCTTATTTTACAAAATTTACCTATTTTATTGGTATTTTTTTACCGGCATCTTACATATTATACCGACATATTTTATGGCGGCTTGAAATTTTCACAGTACAAAAGCACAAGGAGGCTGGAAACAGGCTGGAAACAAGGAGGCAGAAACAGGTTTGGATATGAGTTTCTTTTGTGTAAAACTGTATTACCTGGTTTAAACGCCGTCTGTCTGACTATAGTCTCTTGTTTTCAGAACAATGAAGTGCATTGTAGTACAAGTAATTATAATTTTATACGGTGAAATATAAGCAGAAATAAAATTATATTAGTTATGTGAGCTGTTAAAGACAAAAAGGGCTACAAGCAGGATTGAAATATGAAAAAAAGAAAAAAGAAAATTTTAAATGAGGTTAATGTCAGCCAACGGACAGAAAAGAAGCAAAATGCCATCCCAGCCATCTTCCTCCCAGCCATCAACAGTGCTAAAAAAAGCAACGCTGACCTTTTTAAGTAACTCTTAACAGAGCAGAAGAAATACTGAAACAAACTAAGCGATAATAAATGAAACACTATTCACCAATTAGATTGGCCAAAAATCATCCGCTTAGTGATTGACTTAGCTTGTCAACAGACCTTACCTTCATTAAAAGTGTGGTCAGAGGATCTTAACTTAAACGGAAGAAAAGTACTATTTGAATTCTTTAATTTTTAGTTATTGTGAACTGGGTTTATAGGAATATCTGTAGTATCTCGATTTGAAGCAAGATCTTTACTTATGATTTTTTTAATTTCAATGGCCTTCTTAAGAGAATTTAGGAAGCCAATTGCTTTAGATATGAGAAGCCTCAGATTTGCTTCAGTTGCCTAATCAAAAAAACTGAAAAACCTGGATTTTCAACAATGTCGAGGGCCAAAGCAGTCAAAATCCTCATTTTATTTCAAAATTCATATCTCAAAGAGATCTTGTGTTCATTCCATTATTTTCCCAGGAGGCCTGCATTTATCCCCCCCCCCCAAAAAAATATCCCCTGCAGAGATTTCCCCCTCTGCCATGGAAAATCCCCCTATTTTCTCCCTGGATAATTCTGGATCTTCATTAAAAGGGATATTGAAATTTCTACTCTCCTTTTTAAGTCAGGGGCAATCGTATACCATTGCTCATAGTAAAGACCCTTTAGGGTAAATGTATTAATATCTGTTTATTTATTTTTTCCCAGAGGCATTTCATGTGGAAGAGGTGGTTGATTAAACTTGGGAGAGGGCTCAATCATTGGAAATCAAAAGCTCAAGTGCCCTTTTCAAAGATTTGGCATTGTTTTCAAGCCATTTCTCCTGAATGAGTTGTTACTGACTAGAGTGTCTTTAAGAAATTCTTATTCTACTTTAACAGCCATTGTTTCAGCAGTTGTTTTGAAAGACTCTTCAGATAAATAAATAATTAGTTCTACAGGAGAGACAAAATGGCAAAGGTAGAAACTGATACATAATCCTTAGGGTCGTGTCCAAAACTTTTGTTTGGAGGGCTTCACAACACGAACAGTCAGCTGTATCTAAGTCTGAAGGAAAGGAACTAGATGTGCCAGTAAATCCTGTCAAAAACGGTTTTAATGACTGTGAAAGTGACTGAATGTTTTGCTATTATGATCGATTGCTTAGTCAATAAAAGTCATAAAATTCTTACAAACCACTTTTTTACTTGTATTCAGTGCTTTTAAAATAAATGAAACATAACAAGGACATAATATGAAAAATGTGACCAAATGTGGCTATTTAAATATGCAAGGCTTTTAGGGTAACATTTCTCTAGTTTAAAAGTAGAAAAAAAAACGCTAATATGATTTTATTCCCAAATAACAGTTTAGTTTTTTTGACAAAATAATTGTATGACATCAGGCACTGTCCAAGTACTAAGGTATCATCCTAGGCACAAGATTATCAAAGATATCAACAAGACCATTAATTAAATTATTGAAATTCTAGGTGAAGGGGTATTACCTTTTGAGTGCGGGAAAACCAGAATAATTAAAATTTTTCATTAAAAGCTGAAAGTGATGCTTAAAAAGAAATGCTCAACAAGTCTTTTGGCTACCAGACAACTATAAAACACCAGTTTTACCCTATATCTCCAAGGGAGTACCTCATTTTACCTTATTTTACAAATTTTACTGACAAAATTTTTATTTTACAGTTATTGTACAACCTTGACATTTTGTTTACTTATTCATGTCTCATTATGATGTTTTAGTGAGCCTTGACTAAGGAGAGTTTTAAAGCGGCTCTAAATCCTAGATTATCCTTGTCATCAGCACTTTAAACCCTCGAAAGTTTCAACACTCTGTTCATGAAATGGTGGTGACAGTCTGATATTCCTTGGATTTCAGAAACAAACATGGCCACAATAAGCCTCAATACCAGATGATTATAAATCAGCCTTAGACGAACAGCTACTCTATCGTCTCAAAATAGGCAGAATAGATAAACACACAAAGTTCAGTTATGTCAAAAGAGCAATCATCCTCCTTGACACCATCTCAATCTGATAGAAACCTTTAAGAAGAATTCAAAAATCTAAACTTTCATCTGTCTGTTCGTAAAATTTTGGTGAAAGTATGATATTCCTTGGATTGCAGAAACAGACCTGGCCACAATTAGCTTCAAAGCCAGATGATTACACATCAGATTTAAATGAACAGCATTACAGCCAACTAAGTTAATGAATAGTGAATCAAAAATAAGTAAATGAATGAATAATCAATCTACGAAATGTATTTCAAAATGGACATATGAACAAGCAAATACAGCTTATATGGTAGGCACTGTTGCAAAGATGCCGCAATAATTGACTTCAGGGGTGAGTGCCTTTCTTTAAATACCATGAACAGAGGTACTTGGGAAATTATATCTGTTATAAAATTATGCCCATAAGAATCTATACAAATTAACTTTTGATAAGCTAGACAGCAGAGTTTTTTCAAGCTGCCAAAGAATCAAGTCAACAAATAACTAGACAAAACACTAAGTCAACAAATCACTAGACAAAACACTATCAGCTAAATTTTAACTTTTTCACATAATTTAGCTACATAAGAAAAAAAAGCGTTTGTAAAAGAAAAAAGAGTATTTATATTTAGTTTAACTTGATTTTTTTTTCCATTGATAAAGGCTCCCACACACTGAGTTAAAATATTCGGATTTTACTATTTAAAGTTTGCAATATTTCTTGAGATTCTAGTTGTTAATCTGGCATAATACATCACCCTCCCCCCCCCCCTACTAGGGCCATATATAAGGCTAGGGTATATAAAATCTGAGGAAATATGGAAGGAACCAAGATAATTTAAATAATAGAAAATTCCGGCAAATTATTAAGTAAGAAGTTTGTTATTATAACATTGTCTTGTGGGGTTTTGCATCAGGCCTATGGCTAAAATAGGCCCCACCAGAGGGGAGGGGTAAAATTGTATTCCTTGAGAAGGTTATACTTGAAAACTTTTGAGGAGGAGATAAATGGTACTGCTCTTTTATTATTATAGCGTTTCCTTCTCAGGAGTAATCTACAGAGGATAACCCAGATTCCAAGCATGCTATTTGGTCAAGTTACTAACATCAGGAAAACATTCAAGGGAAGCCCTATAGAAACTTGACTTTGTTCATCAAAACCACTCTAGATAACTTTTAAACAAAGGAGCAACTTGTTATGGCTCCTTTAACTAAAAAAAATGAAAAAAGAAATTACTTGGAGTTTCAAATTCTGAAAATGATCAACTACTGCAACACAACTATGACAATTTAGCCAATTTATACCATTCCTGCTTCATTTTACCCCCCCCCCCTGTTGCATAAACATACACTTCCCTTTGTATATTCCTCTCAAATACATAAGTATTATAAATAGGCTAATGACGAAGAGCTAATACTGCTCAAGCACTGTAAAAATATAATAAGAATATGTAAAATGATATGAATATTTATTCATCAGTACGAGGGACAGAACCATTCCACGAGGGAGGAACATCCGAATTTTTTACCCTTGTCACCTTTGCTGCGGTGGGGGGGGGGGGGCAACAGGCTTGTTGCTCACTTTCGTCAAATTGTTCACATTAATTCAGCTTTTTTTGCTTGAATTTCAGTTGGGAGGGACTGCTGCTGACTTAAATAAATAAAAGGATTCAGCATTGAAATACAATATCAGAAGAAACACTGCACTCTACTGTAACTCTAAGCATAGACTATCTCAAAACTAGTTGTACCTTTCTGATATAAATTTACAACAAGAACTCATTTCTAAGAAAAATTGTCTTGACATCAAAGTTTACTGTTTACTCATTAAATGTTCAGAATACAAAACTGAAAGAATACAGACTACAGAATACAAATTCCTTTGTTATTTTCACAAGATACCAGATGATTTAACAGATTTATTCTCAATATAAAAAGCTTGTGTTACTAAAAAAAGGGGAGTTAAAATTACCTTTGTTTTAATTCAAAAGATAGTAAGCACTATTTGAGAGATTTCTCTAAACATTAAAAAGTTTCAAATTCCTAAAAAGAGTCTAGATTGGTGTAAGTGGGTAAGCAATTATTTATTATAGAATTCTAGTTTAGCAGCTTTTTGCTAACGTTTTTTTAATCATAAGAAAGTCGAGTTTTTTTTCTGAATTTTGCATTATATTACATCTACTTCTGTAAAGCTGATATTCTGCAACTTTACCAAGGAATGTGCCCTAATACTACACACAACACCCTTTTATTTATTAGGGGTAGCATGTTTCCTTTACAAGTACTAAACCTTGGTAAACCGTGTGCTAAACTGTTTTTCTGAGTTCGCATTATATTACATCTACTTCTGGAAAGCTGCTAATCTGCAGTATTACCAAAGAAAGAGCCTTAATGGTACACACTACACCCTTTTATTTATTAGGAGTAGCATGTTTCCTATACATGTACTGAACCATGGCAAATCTACCATAAAATAACACTGTGTCTATCCTAGAGGAGTGGTAGCTCACTCACGTGTGCCTGCCTCATTTTTAGGAGTGACGAAAAGGCCAGGATATACTGTACCCTGGGCCTACACCAGTGGTTCTCAACCAACTTTGGGCTATGCCCCACCTAGGCATTTTTTTTTTTTTTTATTATTATGTCCCCTTTGTGATTTTTAAATTTTGTAATTCAAAATTTTACATGTTTTGCATGAAGAAAGCTTAGAAGGCAATTACTTGATATCATTTTTTGGGTAATCCTCTTGTCTGAACACCTTTTATGCAACATAGAATGTCATTGCAATACTATTATATCTCTTTTTTTCTTCCTAAAATGCATTTGAATGTGACATCATTCACATGAAAAAGATCTTTTTTTAATTAAGACTGTAAAGTATAGTAAGTCTCAAAGGGTGCATGTCCTACCCAAGACCCACCAAAATATTACCAAGCCCCACTGATGAGGTCTGTGCCCCATGTTTGGAGTTACAGGAATATACCAAAATTGGAAAACAACCTAGCCTATCCAGGGAAAAATAAAACAGACACTGAGTTGGCTAGCCCTTGTACACTAGCTACAATTCATAAAATATTATAGAGTAGGCTGAGGGTATATAAATGACTAAAATTCAAAGACAATATAGGTAAAGCTGAACCTTGTTACCCTTGATGAGCTCAAATATCTCCATTTCTCCAGAATCCCAAGTATAAATGATTAAGAATTTATTCACTTTTAGAGATGAGTTAAATTATAGTTTATGATTGTATTAAGGAAGTTTTCAGAATTTGTGGCATCAGTTTTTCAATACAAGTTAAGGTATCACGATAGGTACACTATAGATTTTGCTTTAGTATATTTGGAAAGAATATAAAAACTGTATAAAGTGATATTTTCACTTTGGTTTTAGCTAAGTATTATAAGACCTTCCAGATTTATATTGTATAGTTTTTTGTCAACTTTACTTTACAGCAATTGCTAATCAATCAACAAGATAAAGTAGGTGCACTAAGAAAAGAGGCGGATAGGAGGGGGGATAATGAATCAATTTGTTTAGTTCTTATTCACATCCACTTGAACAGAAACAACTTAATAAAAAAGTTAGATACAAAGTTCCAAATGGAATGAAAGTCTTGCTCAGGTTCCAGGGTAACCTAGATAGAGGGCTATTTACCATTTAATAAACCAGACTGGGCCTATTTGGTCAAATTCTAGTTCAGGGGCTTTTTGTTAACTTGGAGATTAGATAAATGAAGAAGCCAGTGCTAATACATGCTGTCCAAGCCAAGTCGTTAGTGCTCTGGACTTGAAATCCTGAAGTTAGGGGTTCAAGTCCAACCCTGTTCAGTCTGGGTCAAGCCAGAGTTGAGCCAGCTCTAAATGGGTACCTGGAGAAATCTAGGGAAAAACACAGGAAGCATTGGATAATTTGCCTACAACCACGCATTGCACTCCCGGCCAAAGGCATTACATCAGGAGATCAGTACCTGCACAACACAGACCATTGGTCAGCAAGCAAGACAGTTTATTTTTAAGTTTTAAAGTATGCTAATACCTTTGCTCAGTTAAAATTCACAAGGTTTTAAAGACCTATAAATCTTTTTGTTCTTCTTTTTTATTTGGAGATACACCTCTTATATGGGGAAGAAATTCTACCAAATTGAGAAATAGCCTATTTGTGCATTAAATTTCCTATACTTTTCTCATTCTTCAAATTGGTTAGCAGTTTACCAAAAGAACTGAAAATTCCATCCACCTTCAAAGTACCTTGTTCACTGCAGGGTATCTGGACCATATTGCCACATATATGCAACACAGTCAAAGACCATATTGCCAAAAAAAAACTAATCAGACTTTCATATTAAAAGGGGAACAATCAATTGCTAGTGCTTTCACCAAATTTCCCGTCACTTATTCTTGTAGCATACCTAGTTGATTTCTACCGCCAAGTTCAGGAGTTGATTGTTCATTGGCTGTGCTTGACTTATTTCCTGATCGAAAAAATTAATCAATTTAAAAGCCAGACGAACATGATAACGAAACAGTCAATAAGTCTTTAAGCACCCCAGAGCCTACAAATGTGAACCCTATAGTTATTTCTAGCCCTCCTAGACCCTCCGCACCAGCCAATCCCCAGAAACAACCTAGAACTGATGGCACCAGCTCTGCCGTGGCCATAGAGTCTAACCAGCTAGTGTTAGTTATGTCACTTATAGTGGCAGGATCTTCAAATTTTTCACTTGGAATTACCTTTACCAACTGAAATCAACCTTGAGAGTTCTAAAATCTCAATACAAAAATATTCCGGCATTCTAGAATCAGTGGCTCACAAGCACAGTTTGGTAGATGACACTGCCAAAAAGTCCTAAGCAGATCAGCTTATGTGTAGAAGCCACAGAACAGGGTTTATCTGTGGTCTAAATGATAATTGACATCTTAAAGTGGGCTAAGGTTCTCAGCACCAATATAAAAGCCATATAAATGTTGATAGCTTGAAAGGCTTTCCTATAGGTGAAATGAACCAAAGTTCACTTGTATATAGTACATTCTATATACAGGTATAGTACATACATTTTTTAAAATGTATATACTCTAGTCGTTTGTTGTTTGTTGATAAAAATAAAATCCATTACAATCAATTTGATTTTTTCCCTAAACACACAACATTACAAGGCCCTTTATGAGGGTAGAATTCCAGTTGTGATTTTCCTTGATGTCAGAAAAGTGTTTGACAGCATATCACATACTATCCTACTCTCCAAAAATGGAACACATATGGATACGGGGAAACATTTATCATTGGTTTGAAATTTATTTATCTGAAAGGTCTATAAGTATTGACCCTATGCTTCAAGATCAATTCCATGTTGATTTTGGTGTCCCTCAAGGGTCTATCCTACAACTTTCTTTATTCCTTATATTCATCAATGATCTTTTTATTGCTGTATCTGAACAAACTAAACAAAGTTGCTGTAGCATTTGTGATCATAATTTTGTTCCACCTAGTGGTGCAGCTCAAGATCCAGTTCTATTTGCATTTGCAGATAATAGTACTCTTGGGTGTTCAGAAATTAAAGATTCTTCCCTTATCAAAAAAGTGTATTCTGTTCTAGGAACAACCTTTGCTTGGTTCAATGCAAATTGCATTGTCCTAAATCTAGTCTACTTATTTTTATAGATCACATACTTCTTGTCCTTTGGCTCAAACTTTTTCTACCACTCAAGAATATAACTCGTCCCCCTGATAGACATGTTCAAATCCTGGGTATTTTATTGGACAAAAATATGTCTTTCAAACATCACTCTGCTCTCTTGAAATGTAAGCTCTCCAGAAACCTGGGAGTTCTTCAGAAGCTTTTTCATTGTTTCCCTTTTCAATAATAAAGATCCTCTTTCACTCTCTCATTCAACCTTATATGTACTACTGTTCAACAGTATGGCTATCAACATTCTCTTCTTTTACCCTTCATGCTTTCAAAATTTATAACAAGGCAATTAAATTAGTGTTTGAGGTGACAGACCAGCTCAGCATGAATTTATTGGATGGTGAATCCACAGACATTTTTCTTTTCTCTTGTTTCATTTTCAATTATTTTCATGGACTCCTCTCTAATTTCTACAAACAATTACTTCTTTTAAATTTTTAAGTAGTTTTGTTGTTGTTTAATTTTCTTTTTCTTGTCCTTCTGTTTGATTTTTGTGCTATTAATTAATATTATGATTGGTTCCCCTAGTGTGCAAGACATAGATTACCACACAGAAAGTTACCACTGGGTAATTTACCAGGTAATGGTAAGTTTTAGGACAAATTTACAGGTGAGTTTAAGTTTTTGATAAACAAAAGTGTTCTCAAGTGAAACATATCTATCTGCAAGAGAGCTGCCACTTCAATAAAAATCTATAATACAAAAATTTCATTCATCATATTCAATACATGAGTCATACCCCTTTGAGCTTATACTGATATTGCTCTGTTGACTACCTCTTTGTGTTTTCATGCCTGATTAAAAAAAAAGCAGATATGTGATGAATTAAGTCAGTCTGAATAAATAAGAAGTTCATAGCAGAGGTCAATTTAATTTGGTGAGTTTTTCACTTTTCACTCAAATTTTTTTACTTGCTATCTTTAACTATAGAATAAATAATCAGTGAATTATATATCTGGCTATAATGCAGGTATTAAGGCCTATTTATAAAAAATATTCCTGTCCAATCTCTTCTAATCTAGCATTGCAATGGTGACACAGTAGCACCTAGTGCCCAAACATAAATGTTTCCCATCATCCCACTATATTCTTAATTATTTCTGGATGAAGTATCATTATAAGGAGGTTTTTACAAAATCGAATTGAATCTTTTCTTTGGAATCTTGGTTTTCAAATGGATACTTGTGCTGGCTTGTGAGATTTTTCATGGGGGAAGGGACATTAATATGAAGGTGACGCCGGATTTCCCACTATTATTTAAAAAAGTGGTAACGAACTATGTTACTTTGAATGGGGATACAGGTGAATTTGGGCTGAACTCTATCTATAATAATTTATTAAAATCTGACAGAGTGAAGTTCAATTCACCAAATGTAGTTGACCTTTGTCCAAATGTCGTATCATTGAACGCTAATGAACCGAATCCAAGAAGGACAAAGAGGCTAGCTTCCGCCTTTGCTTTGAAAAGAATTATAGATTTAAACAATATGTATTTTTTTTATTTCGTACACAAACTTTTGTATTTAATTGTTTTAGTTTAGTTTTACAACGGATGAGTATATGTGACCGAAATATCTGGTATTTTTGTGGATTTCCTATACACATGTCTATTAAAAAGGATTTTATCCTTATTTTGAACTTTATTTTATCGTCATGGAAAGGCAGTGTGGTCTCCGAAATTATCTATGTTAAAGTTTAGTTGTTTAGGTTCTTTGCCACAAATAAAAGTTATTTCTTCATACTTTTTTTTTGGATTGGCACTGCATAAGTGATTTATTTTGTTTTTGTAGAAATTTGATGCAGCCCTACGAAGTTGCTTCGTTAAATTTTTCCTTAATTTGTTGGCCTCTAGAATTTTCCTTCTTTAAGGCATTTAATTTCTTCCGGAATTATTTTTTTAAGGTTATGATTGAAGAACAGTTTATCAGTGGAAGATTAGTGTTCCATTTTGTCACTGGAACACTAAGTGTGAATTCGTAGAGAAAAATAGTCATATGGGGACTAGATTGGCTCTGTGATTCCGAGATCAAGGATACCACTCCGCGTAACTAAAGGGGGTGAAGGTGAGCTTGCCCCAATATAGCTTGACTCCAGGTGTGCAAGGGTGTAATTGCATTGGCCTTGTTTGAGGGAGAATTAGAAACATTCATTAGAATCACCCTGGAGGATGGATCACTTGGCTCACATTGCGAAGACGAACGCAGCAAGACGCGTGATTTCATGCGAACTGCAGGACTCATGGAACCTCTATATTTTGAACGCCCATTGCATGTCCAGCCTTTGAGCTTAGACTACGTCTGGCTCAGAGACAGATGTTATTATCATACGGTATTGTATATCATCGCTGCAAGGCTGCTTGCTTCAATTTGTTGTTGATTCCAACCCATGTAGAATGTAGGCGATCTCGTCAAGTTTTGTGTCAACTTTTGATGTTCAGAGGTTTTGGTGAGAGGTATTGATCTCGTTATACTGGTCTCATTTGCCTCTTTTGTCTCTGGAATAGACAATCCATGGTACAAGGAGTGCAAGTGATGTCATCAAGTATACAAGGCCCAGGGCTATGCCTCTTGTGGATCACCCTTTTACTTGTCACCCAACTGGGTAATGGTAACTGAGCTCCTTTTTGGCGGAACAAGAAGAGTGTTATCATTATGGGTTGTGCATAGTAGAAGCCATAATGAGGATGAATATAAATTCTTCTCAACTAAAACACTTTTACTGAAATCCTACAGCACAGGAATAGACTACTATGACTTAGGTAGTAGGAAATTGGTTTATTTGATGTTGAGCTGTTGACTCCAAGGGGCATGCTGGCACTACAGGGTTAGTGATGACCCTGTGACTTTGGATGGTTGTTTTGAAAAACAAATAAACCTGTCAGTTTCTATAAAAAAAACACCCTCAGCTCAGGCGACACGATCAAACGTGCAAATCGATCGTTACAGCTTGGAATAGGGGCGAGAGATTATTCGAACCATCTAGTAGCTAGGTCCTCCCAAAGTTTCCTTTAGGATTACTGGCGCTCAGGCACAGGAGACGGGAGTTTTATCCGGTAAAGCACGTGATTAGAGGCCTTGGGGCCGTATCGATCTCAGCCTATTCTCAAAATATCAATGGGTGAGATGCCTTGCCGACCGTGTCGACCGAAAGAGAACGAAAAAGATCCAAAATCTTTGGTAGCAAAGATTTCGAATCCAAGTGCCCAGTGGGCCATTTTTGGTAAGCAGAACTGGCGCTGTGGGATGAACCAAATGTTCGGTTAAAGCGCCCAAACCAATGCACATTCCCGATCCCACGGAAAGGAGTTGGTTGCTCCAGACAGCAGGGCGGTGGCCATGGAAGGTCGGAAACCGCTAAGGAGTGCGTAACAACTCACCCGCCAAAGCAACTAGCCCTTAAAATGGGAGGCGCTTTAGCATTGTGCTGATACCGGACCACCAGTCGCAGAGCTCGTCGATCCTTGGTGATCATCGCTGACGCGCCGGTGAGTAGGGAGGTGCACTGGTTTCATTGAAAGGTTTGGAAGTGAAGTAGCACACACTCAAGAGACATCCTTGATGCCTGACGTGGGGCAGGGTTCCATATGAACAATGGTTGGACATGAGTCAGTCGGTCCTAAGTCCCATCTGAAATGGTAGAACGAGACGAGCGTTGAACGAAAGAAATAAGAAGTGTTCATCGCAAAGCGTGAGACTTTTGGCAAGGGCGAAAGGGAATACCGTTTTTATTTCGAAACCTTGTTGGGTTAACGTTCAGATCCTCATATCCGTCTCCGCAAAGACAATTAACCATGGGAAGCTGGCGCGAGTGCCGGAAAGTTTTCTTTTCTGTGTAAGGGAGATATAAACCCTGGATTTCTTCCGTTATGGGATAGGGTTAAGCTTCCGAAGAGCGATGCACTTGAATGACGTCTTCGCACTCTTGTCGGACCTTGAAAGCCATGGCGAGGACTACGTCTAGTCCTCCTATCAGACCGTACCGATAACCACATAAAGTTCTTAAGGCGAACGGCCTCTAGACGATCGATGACTGTAGGTAAGGGAAATCAGCACATTGGATCCTTAACTTCGGGATAAGGATCGGCTCTGAAGGTTGAGTGTCGGGCTTGGAGCAAGATACGACTGGCTACCGAATTGGGCTTAGGTGCTTGCAAGGGTGCTCTATCCCTTTTCAAGCTGGTCGTGGACGGCCCAAGTAGTGCTCATAGTGCCATGCTTCGGCTTGGCGCGGAGCCTCGGTGCCCAATCAACGACCAACTCAGAACTGACACGATCCAGGGGAATCCGACTGTCAAATTAAAACAAAGCATTGCGAAGGCGCCATTTCGTGTCGACGCATTGTGATTTCTGCCCAATGCTCTGAATGTCAACGTAAAGAAATTCAACCAAGTGCGGGGAAACGACGGGAGTAACTATGAATCTCTTGCTGAAGATTGGTTTCTCTTAAGGGGATTAGCTAATCTTGCTTTTACAGTCCTAGTTCTCACTCCCTTTGGGAGGCAGGCACCATGATGGGACGTTAGGAGGGATATCATTGAGACCTCGTACTTGATTACTATGGTGACAGTTGTAGTTACTCTTAAGAGAGGGAACACTCGCCACTTGTTGGATGTTAGAATTGAGAGTGTAATCGAGCTGAATGCTGAGTAAGCTTTGTCTTCATCTGATCACAGTGTGACAGGGAGATCTACTCTTGGGCCAATGAGGCTGTCACGTAACTGACGAGTATGAATGTCGGACAGGGAGGCTTGTATTGACCAGGACCTAGGATTCCAATGGGAACCACGCGAGTCCTTCATGTGACTTAACCACTGGGCATTGCAGACTGTCGATTGGGGGTTGACTGCCGAACCCGAGTAGGAGTTGTGACCAAGAAATTTCAGACAGAAGGCAGGTTGTTCCAGAGTAGGGCATCATCCGTGATGAACTCTGAGGATGGAAGAAGTACAGCAATTTTCCCATTTTGTACTTCTGGGGTGACCCCAGGTACTTGGAAGAAATTTGGTACCCTCTATTATACCTGGCCCTCTTCCCCCCAGGGGGTAAGTGGCCTCTCCTGACGCCCGAATACTGTTAAAATACGCAGTTCCAACCTTCACGATGGTCTTCGCGGAGGTCCCTAACTCTCATGGTCTAGGTAAGGGAATATGGCAGTCCTTCAGGTAGGAAGGGAACGGCCGCATATGTCAGAGGGAGGGTTAAATGTTGTCAGTCAAAGGTAACAACTGCTAAAGGCGTTCTATTGCTACGATAGCGGCAAGGGTCTGGTGGTACCTCTCTCGTAGGAAACCAACCGGTTGAACCAGATAAGAAAGGTGCATCCGTTATATATCACCTATCAGTAATGAAAAGCACAAATTATGATCAAAACACTGTCCGTATTGCCTCCGACGCGGACGGACGGGGTAGGAGCATTAAAGAGTGTGAGAATGTTGGCCGTTCACATCGCGAGATCCAGGCTCCTTGTCCTTCAATATTCGGAGTCACGGACTACAAAAGCATGGCTTGTTCAATTTGTGGCTACAAGTCTCGACAAGTTGCCGTCGGTGAGTGGTTATTTCCCGCACTGCAAAGGTTCTGACCCGCGAGGTGTGGCTGAGTCGTCCATGGCTCAATCATCATGTGTGAGTGCGATTTTTGTAGATGATACGAGTGCCTGTTTAGATGGTGGCAGGACAAGGGAATCTGTGATGGATAGGAATGTTGAGATGAATAGGGACGTTTTAGAAAGAATCGATGTGGTGGGCAACAAGGATGTGGTAAGCATAGATTTAGAAGACCAGGGCGACGTTGGTTTCATTGGGACACAGGGTTCTTCGGAACCCGCTACCCAAGCCAACGTCAGTGTGGGTGAGGGCCCCATGTTAAAGTGCATTGTTGCTCGCTGAGGCAGGAGTTTTATGTCTGCGTCGGGTCTGGGACAGCATATGCCACACCAGCACACGGTCGAACACAATAAGCGTTTCGCGGGAATTAAACGGGCTAGATGGTCTGACGATGAACTGAATCGGGTCACAAAAATCGAAGTCAAACATGGGAAGCTGATTAATATCAATCGGATCATTGCTTCTGAGATGTCTGGAAGGACAGTGGGGACGATAAAGAAGGCCCGTAAGCGACCCAAGTACCTTGGGATATTTGAGGACCTTGTACGTCGGCGTGCAGACCGCAAGGCCCGACTGATATCCCCGGAAAAGAACCGGTAAAAAATCAGAGAGTCAACCACCGACCCCAGCAACGAAAGAGCTCTCTGGAGAGCTAGATGCGGGTGTGATAGAAGATAATCTTGCTGTTGGAGAGGAGGCAACGGCGGAAGAACCCCCCCCCCGGGGTCTTGATTCCAGGGTTTGAGGAGATGAGCCCAGGGGCCAAAAGCTTCAGGGATAAAGCCTTTTTTTGCTGGAAAAAAAGTTATCTGTTGATAGCCGCTGTCGGTAGTTCTCAGACAGCTGCCTCACAGGCTCTGGGATGGAGAAACGGATGGGGGGAGGGAGTAGATGACATGGGGGCGGTCTGGCAGTAGGTTCAGCCTCAACAGACAAAAACCGACCCAGGACGATGCTCCAAAACGAAGAGTTCGTGAGAAGAGACCGCAGGAACGGAAATTTCGAGTTTGTCAGGAGCTATTCAGACGCAGTGAGAAGGACTGCTTAGACGCAGTCCTAAGCGTAGATGGGATTGAGAGGGGAAAATTCTCACCTCTAGCGAGAAAGCTGCGCTCCTCGCAGAGTATAAGGCTTTGTTTGAATCAGAGCCCCTCAGGATTGAGGAAGGATTCGTGCCCTCAGTAACAAAGCTGGGGGACGAGATGACTTGTTCAATTACCCCTGAGAAAGTGATTTGCTCAAGTATCCAGTCCTGAAAAAGGTGGATCGCCATGTCTTAGCTACTCTGTTAAATGTTTTTTTGGCGGTCAGAAAGACGCAAGTGTGTCTGAAACATTGTGGAACCACACTAGTGCCAAAAGTCCAGGGCAACAGCTTACCTGGAAAATTTCGACCAATTACGATAGCCAGCACTTTGCTTCGGCTATACACGAAAATAATTGTAAATAGGGTTAATCCCTCAGAGCTTTTGTGTGGGAGCCAAAGAGGCTTCGTGTGTAGACCTTGTTGCTTCGAGAATATATGTACTGTCGGAGCGTTGATCAAGGAGGCACGCACTCCGGGAAGGTCCATCTGCCTCGTTACAGTGGAACTGTTCAAAGCGTTTGACACGGTGCAGCACTCAAGTGTGCTTCGGGCATTGAATCGTTTCTCTATGAGTGCTAAACTGGCCCGTATGATTGCCGAACTATATTCAGATGTGTCTAACAAGCTGAAGGTAAGAAGGGGAGAACTAGGTCACGTTCAGATGATGGTTAGAGTTAAACAAGGAAACGCTCTGAGTCCAACGCTTTTTAACATGGTTATAGACGAGTTCCTTGCCGCCGTGAGTCGAAGTGCAACCGTTGCTAATGCACCAGAATTCAGCTATGGCAGAGTGAAAGTTGCAGCGATTGGGTTCGCTGACAACGTGCTGCTAATTTCGGAGTCCCGAAATGGGGCTGAAACATTAATTGAGTGGTTGTCCGATTTTTGCAGGCGCCAGCACCTGCGGATCAACGCTAATAAGTGTTAATCGTTGTGCCTAGAGTGGCAGGGTAAAGCTAAGAGGCACACAGTCTTGGGAGATGTCATTCTTTTCAAGCGTACAGAGGCGGAGGCTCTTGTCGAGGAAGGCCCCTTAGGCATCTCGGCCGTTGGCATGACTGGGTCTCTGAGTTATCTGGGATTCCAGATACGACCGGATAAAAGTTGTTTAACCAATAATGCCAACGTCACGTCCTCGCTAGCAAGGCTAGAGAGGGCCCACCTTAAGGGGGCGCAGAAGATTAGATTGGCGAGATTTCTGGTTGATCGTCATTTTTACAAATCCAACCCTTTGACGAATATGTGCAGGCACGGATGTACTTCGAAGGAAACAATTCAACGCGTCTTACAATCCTGTAAAAACGTTCACGGGGACCTGGTCAAGCGGCATGACTCCGGTGTCAATTCTCTGATAGAGCAAGTTGAAGGAAGCAGCTGAAGATCTAGTCATGAAACATATTTGACTCAAAGCACACAAAGGATCAAACCGGATCTAGTAATTGTTAAGTTAGGTGTGCCCTATATTGTGGGTGTGATGGTGGCTTACAATCACCCGATGGTATTTAATAGAGCAGCTGAAGAAAAGATACAGAAGTATGGCGTTCTCACCCCTGAAGATATGCCCCCTGACTTAGGTGAAGTTTCCAGTCTTGAGGTTGTCCCAGTTGTTCTTGGGGCTCGGGGAGGTTGGAGACGTGCCAATTCTTGAATTAAGAAGATTCTTGGTATATCACACAGCTTCGCCAAAATTAACATCATCCGGGTAATAAAAGCAAGCTTATTGATGTTGAGGCTACATGGTAGCCTGCAGAGATCACGAAACGGGAACGGTAACAATGTATTAACCCTCACCAGTAGCAGTATTAGTCGTAGGAATAGAGTAGCATGGTCTAATCAATTGAATGTGTATAGTTTACTCAATATAGATGGATTGACCTCTGCAGCTACGGCCACTGGGCAATTCAGGTAAGGGATCTCCCAAGGGGAGGTCGCGTGCGGCAAGTGCTTGTCGCACGGGGCTAAAGACTCGCGTTGAACCGCAATGACGGGTGGTTTCGGTTCACAAAAATTCCTGGAAGTGGGACGGACTTGTTTCTATCGACATGCTCCACTAAACCCCACAAGCCAGTTATAAGTTTGCTTCACTCTCATATATGGGACCGTCCAAAGGTAGGGCTGAATCTACTTGGAGGTCATGGATGGGTGCCTATGGCAGATTTGGGACTGCTCTGTCGGACGCCTTTTCTTATTATTGAGAGTCGAGATGGACCACAGGCAAGGTCCCTATGGGTCTGTATATGACTGATGGGTATGGAAGGTTATAACTGGAACCTGGCTTCCAGAGAGTGGAGTTGCCAGGGCAGGTCTGCTAGTTTTCAGGTTTTGTCAGTGGCAACTCACCTAACCAGCGGCTTTGTAAGGCTTCTTCCTAATAGATTTTTGAATTTTCCTTTCCTATCTCTGTTCTTTTCTAATTTAAACGTTAGCATGTTACAGTTCACTCCCCTTATTGGATTGGGCTGTTCAGGACCGTTTTTTGGCCGCTAGGTTGGCAATGGGCAGTGAAAACCCGTTTTTAACCCAGACCGACCGGCATTTTAACCCTCTAAAAGGCTCAATTGAGTACCTGTGCAGGGTAAGCTCATTCCTTAGTTAGAAGGAGCGAGTCTAGAGATTGGAGCCTTAGGGCTGGTATTGTTGAGTATCAGGTCCGCAGGTACTCACCTCCTAGTTGTAGCTTATGTCAGGGACCAAGGTTGCAGTCAGGAGACAAATGATAACGCAAAAATAGCCAAATTCCTCGCCATCTAATTATCAACGCGCATGAATGGATTAACAAGATTCCTACTGTCCCTATCTACTGTCTAGCGAAACCACTGCCAGGGGAACGGGCCTGGTAACGTCTGCGGGGAAAGATTTTGAATTGATGTTATCAAGTATGTTGCAGTAGGTTGCATCAAGACATGGCTAATTGTAGAAATAGAAACGCCAAGACAGATAGTCCAAGTCATTGAGAGGCCTGAAATGAATTGAATTGAAGTTATCAAGTATTTTGCAGTAGGTTGCATCAAGACATGGCTAATCGTAGAAAGAGAAAAGCCAAGACAGATAGTCCAAGTCATTGAGAGGCAAATGTTTAAATGGCTGGGGCACGGGTAAACGGCAGGAGTAAGCATGACTCTCTTATTGGACACATACTTGTTTGTTAGTTTTGGGAAAGGCATATTCGTACCCAGTCAAATCTAAGAGAATCTATTTGCATATCGAATAAAAACCGAAACTGCAGACAAGCAAAAAGTAATACAACGCAAAACACTCTGGCTCAATCTATTTGGTAAATCCTTTTTAAGTCAGATCTTTGCCCTACGACTTCTTCACCAACGTTTCATTCACAGAATAGATACCATCTCAGTTTTTCTTGAATTCATCGCTGCATTTGAGTCGATAATACGACCCTTGTTATGGCAAATAATGCTCGAAGACAGTGTTCCTACGAAAATAGTCAACCTGGTAAGAGCATACTTTGAAAATAACCTGAGTAACGTACGAAAATATGGTGAGCTATCTGAATTATTTTAAAAAGCATACGATGTCTGTCAAGGATGTCAGCCATTGCCAATTCATTTCAAGTACATTATAGATTCGATTTTGATAAACACATAGTAAGAAGATGACGGTGTCACCTTTTCATCACGAGAAAAAATTGTTTACATCGAATATGCAGACAATGGTACTCTGCTCAAAGACTCCGCTCAGAAAACACAAAATATGATACAAAGAGAAGCGAAAAACGGCTAGTGAGACAGGACTTGCGATCAGTATCCCAAAAATAAAGTATTTTCAACCAAATAGAACATTTCTATATACATCAGTGGAGAACCTATTGAGAGGGTGGAAGAGTTCAAATACCTAGAGTCATCGACAGATGCTAGAGATGGAGCCACTAGTGAGATTCAAGGCAGAACTATCAAAGCTGAGTCCATCTTTTGCCAGCTCCGCCGACCACTTTCGACTAGAAGCGAAATCAAACTCGGAACAAAACTCGGGATCTACTCAGCATGCGTACGTTCTATTTTGCTATATGGATTTGAGGCCGGGATTCTCAATGTGGAAGAAGAGCCTCAGCTTAAATCTTGACCGAAAATTTCTACGGGCTATTAGCAACATGCGGCTGGTACAAAGACTCAGCAGCCAAGAGCTAATGAAAGCCAGCGGGCAAAAGCATGACGTTTCCACCATGATCAATAAAAGACGTCTTAAGTGTTAAGATCACGTAATGAGGCACTCAGAAGATCCCTTGACGCTCCAAGTAATACTAGACCCCGATCCCTGATGGAAGAAAAAAACAGAAGGCAAGATTAAATCTTGGTATGACGTCGTCATAAATCATGCCAAACAACTTGGGGGATTTCAAAAGCATGGTCACAATTGGGACAAAGCGCGGCTAGAGTTTCTTCGGCAACTCACAGAAGACAGAACCCAATGGAAGCCTTTTGTACACTAGCTCCTAGGTGCCGAGTTGGGCTGAATAGCCTGTGTCTCGTCTTAAGTAAGTAAGTATGTTGGCGGTAGAAAACAAGGTAAAGAAATTTTTTCCTAGAGCTGGGACCTCAACCATGATAAGCGAAAACTTAAACCTCATACCTAGAGATACGGATTAGAGTTGGCAAATACCCTAAAAATTGAATAATCTATATTGGTTCTCTAAAGATCCCGGTTACAGTGACCTTTTGTTGCTAGATAAATTTCGTGCCCCCAAAATTTGTAAGAAAATTGAAGCAAACCCTAAATGTGTAAAATATGTGGAAGTACATCATCCCTTACTTGAGATTCGCATTATCAGCAGTTCTTATACGAACCAAGTTCCCCATATTATGCTTCAAAAGGAAATAAAATTATTTTAAGACGAAAAAATCACGGCAAGCAAAAAAAGACACTTACAAAATCTTTTAAACCCCTTTTTATTTTCACATCAATTTATACAAAAATTAAACGTTGAAATAGACCTCATAATATAATACAAGTTTCTAGAATCTAACCTATATCAAAATTACCAGAACACCAATGAGCATGACAAATAAAGTCCTCCGGCCCAAAAGCCCCAAGGCAATGTTTTCCATTTATTTTAGAAAGAAAAGAAGAATCCCAAATTCTGAGAGAGAAGATAGAAACTGCTGCAGAAGATGAAGAAGAAATTTCATACCGTAAGTCTTATGTTGCAGTTCTTCGAGATGTTGCAGAAGAAGAAGAAGAAGAAGAAGAAGAAGAAGAAGAAGATGTTGCAGTTAATACATTAAAACATGCGAAAGACCAGTATTTCTGATACTTTATTAGGTATTTGCCTAACCTTTAAGTTTTTAACTATTTAATGTCTTTAGACCACGACGAGTGTTGAAATGACATAGTATAAAATAAGATTTAAAAGCAGAACACCAACCATCCAGGTAACGGGGGACCTCTCTTACCCTTAATAGGTTAACCAATTCTCACTTTGGCTAAGTTCAAATTACAGTCGGCGTTTATTGCTCAGATTTACTTTATCTACAAAACAAGAATAATACAATAATAATATTTCTAGATAAATCTGAACAAAATCCCGTGAAAATCCTTAAGCATGGTAAATAAGTTCAAAACTTACTAACCAGCTTGAGATACAGTTGGCCAATAGCCGTAAATGATAATAAGAAGCGCCGGGAGTTGCCCATAATCTTAACCCCTCCAAAACACAAGAATGGTAGAACACCTCCTAGAAAGAAGGCATTCAAGAAAGAGAACAAACAGCTTGCCAAATATATCTAATAGGTAATGAAATCAATAAACAAAAATTTAAATGGGCTTTACATGGAGCCATGAGCGATATAGACTATGAGTCACTTGGTTCAATACGACAATACGAAAGATCCCTCTTATTAGATTAAGAAGGACTTAATTATAGACACACACATCATGTGCATGTGCCCCCCCACACGCCCCTTTCCCCCAAATGTATCCAATAGAAATTCTAAACAGCATATAACAAGGCCTTTCCCGGAAATCAAAACATGCTCAAAATAGCTCCACAAATTGTCTGATAAATATAAAATCCTATTGAACATTTGCTCTATTTAATTAATCAATTTTCTTTTCTTTTACAGTTGTTACTAGACAATATCCCTTATGCTAGAAATGATCATATAAATAAGCTATGGACACTTAAAAAAGCAAAACATATCCCACTGAAATTGCCCGAATATATGAATTATGTGCCAACAGAGAAATAATGGTAAAAACACAAGAATTTAAGCAGGAATCAGATGAGCCATGGAGATACCATAAAGAAATCTACAAAATTAACTGCGACATTGTACACTTGAAGACGGTGAGTAGTAAGAGTAAACTAAACTATTTACACATTTTGTGATTTTTTCTTATATAGGGGAGAGTATTCATACTTGGCACATTCCAAAGGGTTATTTGGTACAGGCCTAAGAAGACACCCATAACATATTGCAAAAAAAAACGAAAATTGCACAACTACTTTGCAATAGGTGAATAAGGAAGTTCCAAATCCAAAGTCACCATTTTGTCTTAAAGTAGATGGATTCCATTTAAGACACGTCACAAGTATTGTTACTTTGGATATGTCCTATGTATGGCAACTATAAACAGAAATGAAATAGCCAGGGTTATTTTGGTTTGACATGTTGAGATATCCTGACATCTTGGAAGTCAGTGAGTTAAGACTATGAGTACGCGAGAAAAATTGGATTGTTGTATCCTTCAAGTTGGGACAAAAATGAAAGTTTATACTTTACTGTTACCGTTTTTAGATTGAATTCGAAAAATTATATAAGGTTAATGTAATTGATACTGATTTTTATTTTTTTTTTTTTTTCTTGGAAGATTATTTTAATTTTATCGGCAAATTATTTGATTAATTAAGCTCTATAATTTTATTTTTAATTCTAGCTTTTGGTACTGCCGACACCCCTTATTTTAAATGGATTATTCTTTCTACACCATTCAAATTGAAATTAAACACTGAACTACCATTTTTTACAGTCTTAATTATGTATTAATCTCTCAGTTAAGATTATTTGAGAGAAAAGAAGGGCTGAACCCATGTTTTGCACTTACTCAAGGCTTGACAAAGGGTGTTTTCACTATAGAAAAAGCCAAAATCCTTCTAATTCTGTTCTGAAAAAAAAATTCTATTACTGGAAAATTCAGTAGTGAATTTTCGTAGTTTATTTAAGGGATGTGATTTCGCATTCCAAAAAACTTTCAAATTTTTACTTCAAATATTTTCCATGTACTGATAATCAATATAAACTTGCAGGGCGTTTAGACAGGACCAATGGAAAGCCTTTTTAAGCAGAATATAAAGATATTTATTTTATTTTGAAAAATTTATTTTGCTGACATGTCGGGTCAGAGAGCAAAATGTGATAGGAAAATTAACATTGCAATGGATTTAGGGAGATTAACCTTAAAATCGGCGCAGCAGTTTTCGGATATCGAGACCAACAAACATGTAATGATGGACGGTTCCCCCAAATGGTACTTTCAAGCCCCCTGTTTTTTTTTAAAATAAGCTGTTCATATCGGGCTTATCAAACACTGAAAGTGGTAATTTGTCCTTAAACAGGGTTTTGCGACAGAGCTTCCCCAGAGCAACTTGTTTTGATCGATTGGAAATAAAGAACCACTGTATGTCTGCTCTTCTTATTTTAGATTTCACTAATCCATTGCCCTTTGAGTCATTTGCTTTACTATCAGGAGCTTTCTCAAGGGAAGCAGCCTGACTTTATATATATATATATTTTTTTTAGTTGGATTGGGTTTGTTGTGTGCTGCACCAGCCGCATATACTTCATCTGTGTGCATATCAATTGTGTGCTTCCTTTTAAGATAGTATATAAATGTCATGGCAGAGGCTTCTTTAGCCTTTAGAGACCCTCTGCAGAAGTTGCACCTAATACTTTCTTTACTTCCTTTTTTCCGTAGGGTACCCAGAGAGATGTCTTGGAACATCCAAGTCGTCATCAGAAAATGACATCATGCTTGTCTTAAAACAAAGGTTGATTCTAAGATTTTTCATAAAATTAGAAGCACCTTCCAGTAGCCTACCATTTTGAAAATTGTACTTCCAGCCAAATAAGCTTTTTTACCTTCGTGGCGTGATTAGTGGGAAAGGGGACAATTGCCTCCTGAGCGGTTTCGTTTGCGCAATGAGCCAAGACAATTTGTCGGCAAATAAAAGCAAAATGACAGCTCCTGACGACCGTTTCCTAGAAGCATAGACCATTTGCAGCACAGTGTTCATTTTTACGGGCATTTACTTGTCTATAAAATGTGTTTAAGATAAATATACAAGAAATAATACACTGCTTAGTGACAATTTTTTTTTTTTATTTATTGTGCTTTATGGCAAAAATTACCGTGTTCACCAGAAGATAGGATCTCCTACAGAATGAGAAAAGTTTATCAGCATTTTATAAGACTTTGGCTAGTTACGCCGGAATCATCTAGTTAGGCCACCTTTTCAACTCTAGGCTTTTCCTTGAAAGGGTGGTTTTCATTGATTATATTTAGAGATGGTTTTATTAACATGAGCAAAAGCATATTTGGCATCTTGAAAAAGTATATCTTGTTATGTTGATGCAATAATACGTACCAGCAAAAACATATATTTCTACTGGACAAGACTTCAATTCATTTAAATTCCACTCTGACTAAACATTTAATAAAATTTACAATTTTTACAAATAGGCTAGTATGGTAATCATAGCAGGTCACTGTTATCTAGAAGCATAAATTCCATAAAAACCGTTGAATTAAAGTTTTCCCGGTAAAAGGTGCATCATAGTCCCCATATAATTTAGGATACAGAGGCTCTACCAATAGAACCAGGACATACAGCAATAAATTATTTATTTGTATCCTGCTTCACCTCGACAGCACCAGTGCAACTTTGCTGTTCAATTGACTGAATAATATACACTAAAAAATAAGATGTTTTTGTGGAACAAAACTGCACTTTAACCATTCTCCTATTTACACACATACCTACTCTCATCTGACTTCTAAGCCCTAATTTGGCCAAGCAAAAACAATCTAGCAGCACTATTTGATATGTTAGACACACTGAGTGCCATCATTTTACTTATTTCTACTTTATATTGACGCTCCAATTCCAAAAACTGTATGGGGCATAACCACACTTCTTCAAAATTTTAAATTATGATTTAAAACACTATTTTTTAAGTTCTAAATTTCTTACTATATATTTCGCTAAACAATAGAATGAAAATCGAGAACAGAAAAAAAAACATGTAGAAAAAAAAACAGACACAGGAAAACATTGTTATTATAAAAAACAGAAACAGGACAGGTAAATAAAAAACAGCTCATTTATCTCTTTTCTGTTTATTTTTTGTAAAAACAGAACAGATAGATGTACTTTAATAACAGAAAGAGTGCCCATGCTTAGTCCTGTGGGCATGGTCAGTCATAAAGCTCTGAAAACCTTTTATTTGGGGTTTCCAATTGCCTTCAAATGGCTCATAGAACTGATATACTAATTGAGTTACCCGTAGTTCATGCCCATCTACCTTGGTTCTGTCCTAGGATGCATGATAGACTATCTATCAACAAGTGAAATGACATCATTTTTATACAGTTATAAAAAAATGCTTATGCCAGTTTGGCCTCTCGCTGAGACTTTCTGTCTGGGTTTTTTCTCCAATTAGCAATCTCTCTCAATTTCTCACCACAGCCCTTGAATTTGATTTGAATCAAAAGATTTTCCTTTGAGCAGTAAATCTATTTCTCAAGGCTTCACTTTTATAACATAAAGATTATGCAAGGTCGGCAACGGGTCCTTTGTAGGGGGGTTGGGTGGATGTATGTGTTTCGAAAAATTGTCCAAAGGGATTAGTGAGGCTCTGGATCAAATCTGGAAAGTTCCATTTGCCTAATTTACCTACTTTTCAAGATAGCCAGAAGCCTCTCGTCTAGAATTTTAGCTCAAATAGAAACAGTAGAAATGAGTTCAAGAATGTTAACCTTCTTTTGAATCTGACTTACAACAATAGTAGCTATTCATTGCAAAAATGACGAGGACAATAGAAGAGGCAAATACAAGATAATTATTAATATTCAAAATACAAAGCATAGCCTTTACAAGGAACAAAAGTATATTTTTACTATATTAGCATATTAGTACTAAATGTATATTATTAAGGATGGGATGATATTACATGAAATTTTGTCATCAATTTTAACATTTGAAAGCTAGCATTACCTTTCTTCACAAATTGTACAAACAGCGCCCCCCACAAATAAATAAATTAAGGTTAGAAATGATAGTTATTTCTTTTATTTATATCTGGAATTAGTTGTTCAGGAACAGAAAAATTAACTTTAGGGTTAAAATTCTTCAAAAAATTTAAACTGTAAAATGTTACTTTTTTCCATTCACAGCCACTAGTGAAGACTTTGACATCATCAATAATTACCACAGCCCTCCTAGATTCACCCTTAACACAAATTTCTACTCAGCTCAATCCATCAGTGTATTTCTATTTACTTCCATATTAGTGGCAATATTTCTAATCATGAATAAAAATAAAACTGGGCATAAAATATTACCTAGAATAACTCCACAGAATACAGAGAGTATCTGAGAGATAAATATTATATTTAATAAATAAAAATAATTTTGAAAAAAAAAACTTAAAACCATCAAATTACGGTTCAAAGAAGATTCAACAAATAGTTATTTTTATATTAAAATATTTTACATATTTATTATCCTTTGCGGTATTGTTATTAAACTTTTGAACTATTTTCAGCAAAAGGGCTATATCAAAATTTTGATTGGATGCATTTACGGAAAAGAAGCGTAAAAAAGGGGGGCTGATTACCTTCCAATCCCTTTTGAGTCTTAAAAAGGCCAATAGAATTTTTGATTTCCAATTGAATGAAGACACTGAAGAATGAAATCCCTTACAATATAAGTGATTTTAAACAGAAAATTCGAAAAGGGTATGGGGTGATTCTGTCTCGTAAGCAGTTGTACAAACGCCACATTCTGGCACGAATCTTAGGCCATATCTTCTGTCACTTTTCCGGCCCAGATTTACTATTGGTGAGAAAAAACAATCCGCAGTATGTTTTGTCAGCTTGCGAAATACCTGCTAAACCATCCTCTCTGGCGAAAAAATCGGCAGATATCACCATGTTATAGAGTAGATGATCCTTTAGCTGTGATTTTGGTCAGTAGGGAGAAGCTCCTGAGGTGTGTATACCCCACATAGAGTATACACGAGGCAATAGGCAGCCGTTGGTAAAACCTGTTCTTTTTATTCATTGTTTTGCCCCAGTTTTCTTTCTTTCTATTTTTTTTAGATTTTCTTTAACCTAGTTTTTGTTTCTCGATTTTTTTAAATGAATCTATTAATTTAATTAATATTCTTATTTGAAAATTCATTAAAAATTATAATAATTTATTTTATTTTTTTCTTTCTCCATCTTTTGAACTTGTGATGTATTAATATAAGTTGTTCTTCATTAGTTGTGTTTGCAGTTTTAACTTTAGTTTTCTTTACTCCATTCTTTGCTCTCCATTCTTTTCTTTACACCAAAACTAACCTGACAATTTTCAATACCCAGATTTATAAATCACTGGTCTTTCTAGCCCATCGCTGTATTTTACTTATAAATATTGGATTGACTTAAATGTATTTTTAATACACTTGAAAATTAATTTGGTATTATTTACCTGAAGACCATTGTTGCTTGATTCGAGTTCATTTATTCTGGCAGTAAAATTATCTACTTGAAGTCGATATGGTCCCTTCCTCAATTTCGGAATCATTGTAATTTGGCTGTCTTTGAATGCCGGCTTGTAGCTGGTCTATCTGAAACAACAACAAAAAACAATGGTGAAATAAAAAAAACTAAAAACTGAAACAAGCAGACGGAAAAAAATAAACTGAAAAAAGTAGAAAAAAGACTAGTAAAAAACTTTTTCATGCCCGTTAACTAGAAAAGTTTCCCCAAAGCTTCATTATTTACGTAGATTTTAAATATGCAACACTATATTTTACGCTGTCCTAGCTGAGTGGTTAGCACGCTAGTCATGAAATTTTTTTAACGAAAGATCACGAGTCCTTCTGTCGCTGGTTATCTGCCATAGAATGGGGGTCAGTGGCGTGACTCTGTAAGCTCCGCCAGAGTCAACTCAGCTCAAACTGGGTACCTGAAGAAATCTGGAGCGGAAACACAGGATGGGTGCGTAAAAATACAGGATAGCTGGCCCCCCATTTCACTTCCTAACTGATGAAACGGAGATCAGCACCAGCAGTAGAGACTATAAAGTCCAAAGTCTTAAATTATATATATAGCCACTTTTCAGTTTTTCGCTTCCTGACGTTGATTAAATGATTTTCTGTTACACAGCGCGAGCAATCAATCTTGTGTTGTTTTTCTTTAACTTAGTATCGTTTATACTCCAGTTTTGTCTTTTATTATTGTGGGTAAAAGACAAATAACTAAATATATGAGGCTGTTAGTTAAGATTTTGAAGCAAAGCGGTCAAACTAGGCTTAAGTAGAAATCCCATTACTATCATTGTCTAAAATCATCACAAGCAAATTATTCTAAATAACAAATATGGAATGCTGATGGATAATCCAGCAATGGTCAAGTTTTAAAGCTTTTCTCGAAAGAATTAATTTATGTATAAAATTTATAAATTGCTCTTCCAGGAATTGTATGTTCCTGGTCCTACATTAAGAAACTTAAAAACAAACTTTTTCGCATGCTGACCTATGTTCTGCTTAGCACAGGTACCAATCTATTGATTCATGCCTTCAGCCGGGAGTGCAATGGTGGTTGGGGCAAACCATCTGACGCTTCCCATGTTTTTCTCCCCAGATTTCTCCAGGTACCCATTAAAAGCTGGGCCAACTCTAGCTAGACTTACAGAGTCACTCCATTGACCCCCGTTCCAAACCAAATAACATGCAACACCAGGACTCGAACCCCTGACTTTTGGATTTCAAGTCTGGAGTGCTAACCACTCGGCTGGAACAGCTCAAATTCGTCAATATGGTGCTGTATTGACTTTTCCAAAACGTAAGATACATAAGCTTACAGAACAGAAAATTTTACGTAGAACTCGAGTCTAAATCCCACTGCTGAGGTCACGGAAAACAATTTATTTTCTAAGATTACATAAAGTAACATAATGTCACATTTTGTCACAATTATTAAATGTTTAATTAACAAGCACCAAAATCGCCAAAAAAGGTCATGAACATGAATATCAACAAAATGTGAATCTGCCTTTTTAGATCAAAATGACACTAGCCGATTTGGTCTTCCCACTAATTCGACAACTATTTTGTTAAAGCTAGAAACCAATGTTTTAAAACTTAACTGGACATGTATGGCAAATTTTTAGCGTCCAGTAATAAAGAAAACACAAATCTATGAGAAAAAAAAAACATGAAAAAAAACTATACAAGTGAAAAGCAAGAAAGCCAACATATACAGTAGAAAATATATACGCACTTTAAGTCTGGGAGAACCGACAACTGATACTAAATTCCATAGAATCTACAACTATAAGTCCAGCTTTATTAACTTTAATTTTGAGTCCCTTGATTGCAAGAAAATTTTACCCCAATGACCGGGAATATTGTAGTGTCCCCTGAACTGTCAAAGACAATATATTATAAAACTAAACCTTAAAAGCCACGACAATTTTCTAATTCATTTTTCCAATACA